>NW_027656121.1:0-161107 GCF_964235325.1 Thermobia domestica | reverse complement strand
TCTTATAATTTTCTTATTTCACGTAAAACTGTTGGTTGGCAACCTTCTGACAATATATCATATGTCGATACTTACATATTGAATTGTTACGAATTGTTGTGTATTACAATCTGTTTTGATCTATATCTTCCGAACTAATTAACATATTTTCACGAAATAAAGTTCAAACTGCAGTGCAGGCACATCTTTCATAGAGATCCCAAACCGGGGTCCCTATGGTTGATATCAAGTACCTTATTCTTTACCATTTTTGGTACTACTTTTGTGTTTTTTTCAAAATAAAACTGCAAATCCCTTTCCTGACACACCACTATGTTGCTCTCATATGACACCCGAAGTTCAAATATGTGTACTTTTACGTAACGCAAAGAGAAAATACCCTAATTATAGAAAACGTTTATATTTTCCAGAAAACGAAATATTATCTTGTCTCATGCAGCGGTAAATTTTGCTGAACCCTGTATATATATTTCGATGTCAGAACAAAATATGCTGTTTTCATATTCAACACATCAGGATAGATACGAAAGGCACAAATTAGCAGAAAAATTATAAAATGATGAAGGTAGTAAGATATATCCAACATGACCGACTTTAACCTTTACCTTTTCGATGAGATCACGTGACGCACACCTTCTGTCAAAAATTGATTCGAATTACCACTGAGTTATTCACATTTCTTATAATTTTCTTATTTCACGTAAAACTATTGGTTGGCAACCTTCTGACAATATATCATATGTCAATAGTTACATATTGAATTGTTACGAATTGTTGTGTATTATAATCTGTTTTGATCTATATCTTCCGAACTATTTAACATATTTTCACGAAATAAAGCTCAAACTGCAGTGCAGGAACATCTTTCATAGAGATCCCAAACCGGGATCCCTATGGTTGATATCAAATACCTTATTCTTTACCATTTTTGGTACTACTTTTGTGTTTTTTTTCAAAATAACGCATATTTCACTGCACATCCCTTCCCTGACACACCACTATGTTGCTTGCATATGACACCCGAAGTTCAAATATGTGTATTTTTACGTAACACAAAGAGAAAATACCCTAATTATAGAAAACGTTTATATTTTCCTGAAAACGAAATATTATCTTGTCTTCTGCAACGGTTAATTTTGCTGCACCCTGTATATATATTTCGATGTCAGAACAAAATATGCTGTTTTCACATTCTACACATCAGGATAGACACGAAAGTCACAAATTAGCAGAAAAATTATAAAATGATGAAGGTAGTAAGATATATCCTACATGAACGACTTTAACCCTTACCTTTTCGATGAGATCACGTGACGCACACCTTCTTTCAAAAATTGATTTAAATTACCACTGAGTTATTCACTTTTCTTATAATTTTCTTATTTCACGTAAAACTGTTGGTTGGCAACCTTCTGACAATATATCATATGTCGATACTTACATATTGAATTGTTACGAATTGTTGTGTATTACAATCTGTTTTGATCTATATCTTCCGAACTATTTAACATATTTTCACGAAATAAAGATCAAACTGCAGTGCAGGCACATCTTTCATAGAGATCCCAAACCGGGATCCCTATGGTTGATATCAAGTACCTTATTCTTTACCATTTTTGGTACTACTTATGTGTTTTTATCAAAATAACGCATATTTCACTGCACACCCCTTCCCTGAAACACCACTATGTTGCTTGCATATGACATCCGAAGTTCAAATATGTGTATTTTTACGTAACACAAAGAGAAAATACCCTAATTATAGAAAACGTTTATATTTTCCTGAAAACGAAATATTATCTTGTCTTCTGCAACGGTTAATTTTGCTGCACCCTGTATATATATTTCGATGTCAGAACAAAATATGCTGTTTTCACATTCTACACATCAGGATAGATACGAAAGGCACAACTTAGCAGAAAAATTATAAAATGATGAAGGTAGTAAGATATATCCTACATGACCGACTTTAACCTTTACCTTTTCGATGAGATCACGTGACGCACACCTTCTGTCAAAAATTGATTCGAAATACCACTGAGTTATTCACTTTTCTTTTAATTTTCTTATTTCACGTAAAACTATTGGTTGGCAACCTTCTGACAATATATCATATGTCAATAGTTACATATTGAATTGTTACGAATTGTTGTGTATTATAATCTGTTTTGGTATCTATCTTCATAACTATTTAACATATTTTCACGAAATTCAGCTCAAACTGCAGTGCAGGCACATCTTTCATAGACACCCCAAACCGGAATCCCTATGGTTGATATCAAGTACCTTATTCTTTACCATTTTTGGTACTACTTTTGTGTTTTTATCAAAATAACGCATATTTCACTGCACACCCCTTCCCTGAAACACCACTATGTTGCTTGCATATGACATCCGAAGTTAAAATATGTGTATTTTTACGTAACACAAAGAGAAAATACCCTAATTATAGAAAACGTTTATATTTTCCTGAAAACGAAATATTATCTTGTCTTCTGCAACGGTTAATTTTGCTGCACCCTGTATATATATTTCGATGTCAGAACAAAATATGCTGTTTTCACATTCTACACATCAGGATAGATACGAAAGGCACAAATTAGCAGAAAAATTATAAAATGATGAAGGTAGTAAGATATATCCTACATGACCGACTTTAACCTTTACCTTTTCGATGAGATCACGTGACGCACACCTTCTGTCAAAAATTGATTCGAAATACAAATCAGTTATTCACTTTTCTTTTAATTTTCTTATTTCACGTAAAACTATTGGTTGGCAACCTTCTGACAATATATCATATGTCAATAGTTACATATTGAATTGTTACGAATTGTTGTGTATTATAATCTGTTTTGGTATCTATCTTCATAACTATTTAACATATTTTCACGAAATTCAGCTCAAACTGCAGTGCAGGCACATCTTTCATAGACACCCCAAACCGGAATCCCTATGGTTGATATCAAGTACCTTATTCTTTACCATTTTTGGTACTACTTTTGTGTTTTTTTTTTTCAAAATAAAACTGCAAATCCCTTTCCTGACACACCACTATGTTGCTTGCATATGACACCCGAAGTTCAAATATGTGTACTTTTACGTAACGCAAAGAGAAAATACCCTAATTATAGAAAACGTTTATATTTTCCAGAAAACGAAATATTATCTTGTCTCATGCAGCGGTAAATTTTGCTGCACCCTGTATATATATATTTCGATGTCAGAACAAAATATGCTGTTTTCATATTCAACACATCAGGATGGATACGAAAGGCACAAATTAGCAGAAAAATTATAAAATGATGAAGTAAGCAAGATATATAATACATGAAGGACTTTAACCCTTACCTTTTCAATGAGATCACATGACGCGCACCTTCTTTCAAAAATTGATTCGAATTACCACTGAGTTATTCACTTTTCTTATATATTTTTTTATTTCACGTAAAACTGTCGGTTAGCAACCTTCTGACAATATATCATATGTCAATATGTACATATTGAATTGTTACGAATTGTTGCGTATTATAATCTGTTTTGATCTATATCTTCATAACTGTTTAACATATTTTCACGAAATAAAGCTCAAACTGCAGTGCAGGCACATCTTTCATAGAGATCCCAAATAGGGATGCATTCGAGTCGAGTCGAGTCGAGATTTAAGCCTGTCTCGACTCGTCTCGAGAAAATGTTGTCTCGACTCGTGTCTCGACTCGAAAATATGTTTCTGTCTCGACTCGTGTCTCGACTCGACAGTCTCTGTCTCGACTCGACTCGAATTCGAGTCGAGACGTCTCGAAATTCGAGTCGAGACAAAATGTACGAGTTAAAATATACCCACACATCAGCCAGACCATCATGACTACCTACCTAATTGTCAGTATGTCGACTTTTGGCATGGATAAAACGGCGACACGTCTGGGCATACACGCAATGATCCTTGATAGGTCGCTGGAGAGAGCTGGCACCACATGTGCTCACTCAGGTCACCTAATTCCCGTAAATTCCGGGAAGGGGGGCGATGTGTTCTGACGTCACGTTCAATCACATCCCACAAGGGAGATCACTCAAATGTCCGGCTCCAATTTCAACGAAACTTTTTTTGCTGATAGAAGGCATGTATGCACCATTACTTGTGATGACAAATTTTTGCCATGGTGCATGTTTTCTATTTTTTTTAATAACTTTTAAGAGTTGTGATGTGGTTGTTAGAGATTACTACAGAAGTCCCTTACTACCCTTTGTAAACGGAGCGTTAATGAAGAAAAATGAAGAAAACCCATGTGGATACATATAAGTCCTAGGGGGAAGTCGTATGGTAGATATGACCTTGATGGCAGCCATCTTGAAATCCGCCATTTTGAATTAAGGTCAAGTTTTCAAAATGGGAATAGGGTAATATGATACATAATTTCGGGCTAGAATTTAATTAGAAAAATAATGGTGAGGCTAGTTTTAAGATACACGTATTTAGGGGAAAGTTACAGGCATATTAATTGTTTTTACTTACTGTGTGCGTAAGTCCCTTCTTACTTTCGTCTCAAGACCTGTAAATCGATCGCAACGGCAGAGCCCGGTTTTGCACTAGTGTTTAGAAATCTTTAAACTCACTTGATTATTGTATTGTATTATATTGTGGATTATTGTATTGTATTTTGCCTTTAATTAAATTTGAACCCACTTCATGATCTTGTGTAAAGTATCACTAAAAGAGAATTTCTGTTTTTATGGAGAACGTAAGCATAGCAATTATAAAAGGTGAGTAAGGTCCATATGTATTTATAAGAAAGTTCATTTTACGAGTCTTTTGTGGTTCCGCCAACCTATTCTTTAGTTGTTTTTTTTTTTTTCAAAATACTCATATCTCATAAATAAAAGAGCTATTATAAAATCTCTTACCACTATTCTTTAGTACTTATAAAATTTTATTTATTGTAAAAGCACTGGCGAGATATTTCTTATCGCCCACTAAAATTATGGTGGAGCTCCTTCGTGGCTAACGGTTAGCATACTTGCCTTTGGCCTGGGAAACCTGGGCTTGATTCCCGGTGGGTGTTCGTGTAATTCGGATTCCACGTTAATCAGTAGGTCCACGTCTCACATAGCCTCGCTGCTGAACGGGACGTTAAACTCAGAATCAATTCAACTCAAAATTATGGTTTTGACTTTATTATGATGTCATTAGTTTAAACGCCCAACTGCCCAGTAATTATAAACATTGACTACATTATAAAATTGTAATTTGTGACGACTAAAATATCAGAAATTAAAGATTATTCTTTGGGTTTTGGAACATTTTGAAAAACGTGAAAAACTGGTACTGCACCGATACAACACACCTTTTGGATTTGTCATTGTGTAAAGTGATACAATCTAAATAAGAATTACAACTTTATGAAATTGTATTAGGACTTATTATTTAGAAATAAACACCAAATAAGTGTAATAGTTCATATCCGTATCAAATACCAGGTTTATGATGAATCAACTACACAAAGTAGGATTCAAAAACGCTCATTGCAATTTGTTCCATTCTTCAGTCGAACCCGGAACTGAAACATAAAGAGTGACATTTTCTTTTTAAAGATACTTTCTCCAGCTAAGTATTGTGAAGGTTTATGTCAGTAGAAGGAATTGCATTCCATTATACAAGCGCAATTTCACAACTTTATGTGCACATTACTAAATATCGAACACCCTTGTCCATATGATTAGCGTACGCGTCTTTGGTGCGGGAGACGTAGGTTCGATTTCCGATGGGAACTCCTGTGGTTCTGAACCCACGTTAATTTGTAAGTTCACGTCTCATATAGCCTTGATGCTGAAAGGGACACTAAACTCTAATCTAATACTAAATACAAATATTTAAAGAAAAATGATGACGCACCAAGATGACGTGAATTTGGCTATCAAATCCATTTTGTGTTTTCAGTTATTTTCTAGTAGTATTTTTTCTAAGCATCCTTTCAAAAGACAGTGATGCAAATTTCGTAACTGCGAATTCCTGTTAGAAGCCATGAAACTATCCGATTAGATGCAAAATTTCCCGTCCACAAAAATAGATACCGTAAATTTACAATATCTAACAATAAATAATTTTGAAAGATATCGCTTTCGAGGGAAAAAATGAAGTGAAATCTTTGAGTTTTACGTCCCACGGTTATGCCGGTTAGGCTAAAGGAGAGGGGTGATGATGAGAAATTAGTGAAATCGTGGAATGAAGAAAGTGGGAGGAACGGAAGAACCCCGAGGAAACCCACGCACACGGTGTTTGTCCACCACAAAGTTCACTTGGTGCGAGCTGGGATCGAACCAGGGTCCCCAAGCACCAGAGGTGAACGATCTACCACTGAGCCATAGCGGCCCCGCTTTAGAGGGGCCATGACGTATAGTTGAACTCATTCTCGTAGTATGAAAGGCATTATTTATAATTATGCATGATAGAATCACAAACAAAATTTAAAAATATTATGTGCACTGTCTTTTAACAAACATTATGTTGTCTTTTATGGTGTGGAAGGGAATGTTATGTTCGAAAAAAAGTCCTTAACACGATTCTTGTTGCTACACACTGCATGTTCCTAGCCACAGAAAAGATGCAGCGATAGGTAGGCTATTTTTCAATTGCTTTACATTAGTTTGATGTTTCAAGTCTTTTATGTGTTTCTGAAGGTCACTTTTACCACAAAAGAGCTCAATATTAACATGTCTTACATAGCTTTGGTTCGATTCTCAACACGGACTGCAACTACCCGTTAAATTGTGCATCCGAAAGGCACTCTTTGTTAAACCTCGCTTATCACCGCTCATCTTAATAATATATAACTTCACCGCGAAGCAAATGTTGAATTTCTCTCTTTCATCCTAACACAAAACAAAACTAACCACAGCTGTGACACGAAGAAGCTATTTCGAAAAGAAACAAGCTGTGCTTCATAGAGACGTGTACCAAATGATAGAAGTATAAAGTATTGTTTTCTTTCCTGTTTATTGATATCAGTTGGTGTTCTTAATGAGTTTACTCATTAGTTTAGAAAGAGTATATATGGAATTTGGACATATGTTGTACGTATTCTCCTGAGAAATTGATGAGACCAGAAAAATTATAAGGACAGATGGAATAGGTTTAAGTGCATCTACGTGACTTTATCAAATATTTATTCTCCATAATGGTACCACGCGGAAAACTTGGTATAGGCCTACTTTTATCTTTGCCTCCCTCTGTTAGCTGTTTTGTATCATATATATTGGATGTTTTTGATATTTCTTCTGATCATTAAAACAACAATGGTACCTCTGTGCGTGCAGAAATGCAAAAGCACAAGGTAACTTCCTATTTGTTTTGGAAACAACAAACCCATTTCACGTGTGCGAGAGAAATTGAGCACAGCGAGATCGGGTGTTTACTCACGGTCAGTTCGCAGCAGGACTCCATGGTAAAAGATTTGGCTATCTCGAAAGCACTCGCAAAACCTTACAAATACAAAAGACTGCGCTTCAAAGAAAGTTTAGACACAGATGTTTCAATTTTCTTTTAGCATCTTTCTTCAGCAAAAGAGTCGGTTCATTGTATTCGAAAAAGGGAAGGGAGAAAGGGTGAATTTATATTTTATGTGGGGGGTAACGTTATAAGTAGTATACATACCGCTTCCGACTCTGTACTGAAGCACTTCCTTTAGCGGTACATCACTAGATCTATCCTGACCCTCATCCCACCTCAAGTTGTAAAGTAGAAAGGGACTGAAGTATTCAACATGACTGCGTACTTGAGTTTCAGTTCACAATACTAAAACCAGTGAGCAAGTAAACAGTCTTTTGTAGGATCGTGTTTTACTTCTTGAATTTATTTTTGAACATTTCTGTGAATTCAACAACAGAACGCAGTAGAAATACGGACTAGTTTTTACTCCAACCATTGCTTTCGCTCCAACCCAGGGATGCCACATTTATGATTTCGTACTAGATTTAGTGATTTTACTATTGAACTAGTGATCTAGTACGTACTTTGGGTAAATGGGCACATTCTAGTGAGTTTTTTTTGCATTTTTTTCTGATGCAGACAAATGGGAAGGAAATGATTCTTAAAATAAAAGGAAGAAGTATATTGCAGTTCAAAACAAATGTAGAAACCTTAAATTATTTTTTCTTTTCCCTCTGACTGAATGAAATCCCTGCTGTGTAACGACCTTAGGTAAACAACGGCTATCTTTGGTCCGCTACCTTCTTTTGTGAGCCGACATGAGATGGGTTACTTTTTTTTCTGGAAGAAAGTGAAGAAATAATTATCCAGTACATTTACGTTCTGTCAGGCACACAGGCGCAGTCTGTACTTGTTTCCTAACGAATTTTAACGACATAACATAAATGAAACATATGTACCAGAAAATAGAGGCAGTACAAACGAAAATTTTCATCTGTGACACATTTGATGAGAAATATAGTTAGATGTCACGTGCAAGCACTCTAAACATGTCCTATCCTGTAATTCTATTCGTATGTTTATGTAGGTGAGACTGAGAAATCAAGAAACAATAATAACTGGTTTTCTTCCAGGGGAAAAATTTAAATGTGATGGGGTGTTACACTGGGACTTTAATTGCGTCATTTGTACAAGATTAACAAGTAATAGCAATTTTTTAATTTATTTTAGTTATTGGGGAGAGGAAGATGGAAGCGAACCCTCGTAAGGACCTCTGCAAGGAAACATGAATACTATGTTTCACAAAATAGTTTTACATTACACAAAATAGTTTTTTATATATATATATATATATATATATATATATATATATATATATATATATATATTGAGTTTTAGTCAGGGTTTTCATTCTGCAGGAGAGGGGGGATAGTAATACCTGACGAACATTTTCTATTCTCAGAGTGTTGCAATTATAGCATTTCCTCCATTATAACTTGGCCAAGCTAGTTGCATTATATGTAAGGATTAAGTTAGCCTAAAAAGCTTAAATTTCTATGGCTGTTTTACTCTGTACCCATGTTTCTCGTTTTCGGTCTACGGGATTCTGTGTCCGGAAATTTTCGATGGCTTCCAAGTCGGAAAATAAGTGTATCAAAGGCATATATATTATATCTATGGTTATATGAGGCAGGGATCTACAGTTTAAAGTGGGATACCGGTAACAACTTCATGAGCTTCCACCGTAAATCGAACCAGAGTCTCTCGCGATCAAGGCGTATGTGTTAACCATACAGCCACGAGGAAATTCACATAAGTACACACACATATATATTGTTGAGTTGATTTTGACTTTACCGTCTCTTTCAGCAGCGAGGATATATGAAATGTAGACCTACTGATTAACGTATAATCCGAACTACATGAGCTCGCGCCGGGAATTGAACCCGAGTCTTCCACGGCAAAGACGCGTACACTAGCCGCGGAGTTCACACACACACACAGAATCAGAGTCCTCATACACCAAGGGTGAGAGCTGTGCCACTGAGTCACAGCGGCCACGGGGCTAGGTCGAGTCCACTTTACGTTCATAGTTTCTTAGTACATAAATGTTACGATTATGAAATAGATTTTCCTTAATGAGCTGCATAAAAACCAAAGCTTTCGAAATGCATTAAACAATTAGCTCGATTTCAGTGTGAACTTAAAGTTATATCAGAGTGTAAATACGGATACGCACCAAAGCTCGAAAACTTAATACACTATTTCTCCTATATAGTCAGCATGTATCAAGCAATCGTTCAGCTTTCATTTGAGAGGATGGAAATCGAAGGCCCCTGAACAACTATGTTACTAATGTGCGAAATGTATTTATCTTACAGTGAACTGCTTTGATGCCAAGTGGCCTAACTCCAAAATTGAAATTTTCCAGGAGTGAAAGTTGAAGTTCAATATCTCATGAACAATCCATATTTCTTTTATGTTGGGAACCAAAAGCATAACTACTGTATGTAGTTCATTGTTTTATAATTTAGTGTTTACAAAAATCCTTTTAAAAAATACCTATTCATAGAAGTGAATGGTACTTATCTGTACTAGCTCTTGGCATCCAAGCAGTCCATTTATTGTAATACTGGCTTAATATACCCATTCTTCGCATGGGGGCTGTATTTGGAAGTCAACACCTGTGGAAGTATCACCATTCATTTCAGTGACCGCGAAAACTATGGATTTGACACTAGTATCAATCAATATGGGCTATTTATACATGTCTCGGTATTCCTCACCCGCTGACATCCGGCCCGCATACAGTAGTAGCTGAATTTGCAAGTCATCGCTGATGGAAGTGTCACCATTGATCTCAGCGACCGTGAAAACTATGGATTTGACACTAATGTCGATCAATTTCGATTACTTTTACTACATGTCTCGCTAAATGCCCACCTGAGACCCCCTGGTTCCAATTTTGACAAAAACGCTTCGCCTTAGACTGGGACCTGGACCAAGGTATCCGTGACCACAATTTGGTAACTCTCGGTCAACTTGTCTGGTCCCCAGGTCGGTCCCAGTAAACGTCCCCCCCCCGAGACCCCCCTGGTTCGAAATTTAAAAAAAAAACGCTTCGTCTTGATCTGGGGCCTGGACTAAGGTACCCGTGACCAAATTTTGGGAACTCTCGGTCCACTCGTCTGGTCCCCAGGTCGCACACAGACAGACAGACAAACACACAAACAAACTCTTTATTTTATTTATATTAGATAAGATATACTATGTAAAATAGTCTCGTATCATAATATGTGATGTAGAACAAATGTTACATTATATATTATCCGTAGCTCGTGATATGCTGTGCAATGAGCACTTTCAGGCCCATTGCTAGTTTTGTACATATATGCATATATTTAAAGGAAATTTAATATTCATATTATTTCTTGTTTACTAATACATATATAATTAGGTTAAAAAAAACCAGCGCTGGTAAAATTATTATAGTTTGGTATTTTGTCTATTAATCTTTATATAAATTTATATATTCATGTGTGCATTTATGTATTGTGTAATGTATGTATATATATGTATATGTTAATCTTTAAAAGTTATTCTTTTCAGTTTATAAAAAAAATAATAATTCCAAGTAAGGCAAAAGTTCAGTAGCTAGCTAGCTCATTTGGAAACACTGCTAAGCTCAGTGACAGTTTCTTCTCGTCGTAGCGGAGAGGGGGAAAGCTGTTAAATCGTATATAAGTAAGAAGGGAATGGCAGCGAAGAGGCAGATTTTGGATTCTTTTGATAGAATCGAGACGGAATTTTTAGCGGGGGGAGCTTTCGTGCTCCTTGGGTCTCTTTTTTCTTCGCGACTTTTCTTTTTAAGTCAGAGCAGGGGTACAGCCGAAAGAGATGGCTGTGTATAGGGTCAACCTTTAGACTTGTTAAGCGGAATACAATTCAGAATATTTGAGTTCTGGTTGTATGTCCAAGGGTAAGGTCTAAGGATAGGTTCGATTCCCGGTTAGGAATATTTTAAGAAATGAATTGTAGTAGGGATTTTTAGATTTATTGTGACATCGCTCCTTCCGAGCGCTGTATGTTTTCAGAAATTTTTCTTTATTTTGATTTTAGGGAAGGCTGTTGCTACGGCAACCGAGCCGGATGAGTAATATATACTTTTTTTTCCTCGGCTAGTTGTTTCCGATTAGCCGATTAGATTTTTCACAGCTGATTCCTCACATAAGGGGATGGTAGGCTGTTGTTTGTTTTGAATTTTATTCCTACTACCGAGCCTGAGAGAAGGTGCTTTATTCCTAAGTGAAGGAATTTTCCATTTCCCTTTACCTTTTAAAGTCTGTTAGCTAGCTGATTTCCTTAAGGGTTGTCCAATAAAGGGCGATTCCTGAATTAGGGACTTAGGCCAGACAGTTCTCAGAATGTTGGGTCTGTCTTTAGAGTATGTGAGGTTCATGATGGCTTGTACGAGGACGCATGTTCAGAACCTCTCTTAAGGAATTTTAGACAAATTTTAAAGGAAGCTTCATGTTTGGAGCGAACTGTTATTTAAGGTTTTAAATAGGTGGGGACCTCTGGGTCTAGAGGTGTACCTGAACGAACTTTTTTTTGATTAGAGAAATCATTTACATTAAGGAATATTAATCTCAGAGAGCATTTCTTTTTTGTTTTGGTTTTTAAAATTTTGAATAAACTAGTCTACTTGGAAAAGTCTGATTGATATAAAATTCCCTGAACCTTGGGTATTGATTTTAAGTTTATTGTTTACTAGTTACCTAGACGATTAGTAAGCAAATTTATTTATATTATGTGAGTGTCTCTCGAATTAATTTTCAGGTTTTGAAGCGAAGTATAAGATAGTAGAACGAACATACTATATTATATACGTGTAATATAGGGCGCATCACAGCTGCAACATATTAAAGCCTCAGAATAGTTGGGCAAGCGAATAATCCAGAAGTTACGTAACCCTATTGTGTTCATGGGAACGAAGACACAATAATTATAACTATGCTAAATTACTATAGACTACCAACTGCTCATTCAGAGAATTTATGAAGTTCACTTTATCGCAATAGTTTTATACAAACTAGATTTAGACTACGGATAATAGTTTTATACAAACTAGATAATCAATTATTATTATTATCATTATATTTGCAGTACAACCAAATACAACGACATTAACTATTAGTTCTAATTAACTGAATTGAGCTGAAAATTAAATCTTGATCTTTAAATATTAACTATTAATTTTATGCGTTCTGTACCTTTCTGAAGGAACAAAAGCTGGAATTGGTTTCAAGGCTGTTTCTGAGTGATTACTTTCTTCAAAATAATATTAAAAATTATAGAAAGATTTTCGAGACATTCGAGTCGAGTCGAGATTTTTAAGAGCCGTCTCGACTCGACTCGTGTCTCGACTCGAAAATTCGAGTCGAGAAATACGTTTGTCTCGACTCGTCTCGAATTTTACAAAGTGTGTCTCGACTCGAATCTCGACTCGAATTCGAGTCGAGTCGAGTCGAGATTCGAGACATGTATCGACTCGAGCGCATCCCTAATCCCAAACCGGGATCCCTATGGTTGATATCAAGTACCTTATTCTTTACCATTTTTGGTACTACTTTTGTGTTTTTTCCAAAATAACGCATATTTCACTGCAAACCCCTTACTTGACACACCACTATGTTGCTTGCATATGACACCCGAAGTTCAAATATGTGTATTTTTACGTAACACAAAGAGAAAATACCCTAATTATAGAAAACGTTTATATTTTCCTGAAAACGAAATATTATCATGTCTTCTGCAACTGTTAATTTTGCTGCACCCTCTATATATATTTCGATGTCAGAACAAAATATGCTGTTTTCATATTCAACACATCAGGATAGATACGAAAGGCACAAATTAGCAGAAAAATTATAAAATGATGAAGTAAGCAAGATATATAATTCATGAAGGACTTTAACCCTTACCTTTTCAATGAGATCACATGACGCGCACCTTCTTTCAAAAATTGATTCGAATTACCACTGAGTTATTCACTTTTCTTATATATTTTTTTATTTCACGTAAAACTGTCGGTTAGCAACCTTCTGACAATATATCATATGTCAATATGTACATATTGAATTGTTACGAATTGTTGTGTATTATAATCTGTTTTGATCTATATCTTCCGAACTATTTAACATATTTTCACGAAATAAAGCTCAAACTGCAGTGCAGGCACATCTTTCATAGAGATCCCAAACCGGGATCCCTATGGTTGATATCAAGTACCTTATTCTATACCATTTTTGGTACTACTTTTGTGTTTTTTTCAAAATAAAACTGCAAATCCCTTTCCTGACACACCACTATGTTGCTTGCATATGACACCCGAAGTTCAAATATGTGTACTTTTACGTAACGCAAAGAGAAAATACCCTAATTATAGAAAACGTTTATATTTTCCTGAAAACGAAATATTATCTTGTCTTCTGCAGCGGTTAATTTTGCTGCACCCTGTATATATATTTCGATGTCAGAACAAAATATGCTGTTTTCATATTCAACACATCAGGAAAGATACGAAAGGCACAAATTAGGAGAAAAATTATAAAATGATGAAGTAAGCAAGATATATAATACATGAAGGACTTTAACCCTTACCTTTTCAATGAGATCACATGACGCGCACCTTCTTTCAAAAATTGATTCGAATTACCACTGAGTTATTCACTTTTCTTATATATTTTTTTATTTCACGTAAAACTGTCGGTTAGCAACCTTCTGACAATATATCATATGTCAATATGTACATATTGAATTGTTACGAATTGTTGTGTATTATAATCTGTTTTGATCTATATCTTCCGAACTATTTAACATATTTTCACGAAATAAAGCTCAAACTGCAGTGCAGGCACATATTTCATAGAGATCCCAAACCGGGATCCCTATGGTTGATATCAAGTACCTTATTCTTTACCATTATTGGTACTACTTTTGTGTTTTTATCAAAATAACGCATATTTCACTGCACACCCCTTCCCTGAAACACCACTATGTTGCTTGCATATGACATCCGAAGTTCAAATATGTGTATTTTTACGTAACACAAAGAGAAAATACCCTAATTATAGAAAACGTTTATATTTTCCTGAAAACGAAATATTATCTTGTCTTCTGCAACGGTTAATTTTGCTGCACCCTGTATATATATTTCGATGTCAGAACAAAATATGCTGTTTTCACATTCTACACATCAGGATAGATACGAAAGGCACAAATTAGCAGAAAAAATATAAAATGATGAAGGTAGTAAGATATATCCTACATGACCGACTTTAACCTTTACCTTTTCGATGAGATCACGTGACGCACACCTTCTGTCAAAAATTGATTCGAATTACCACAGAGTTATTCACATTTCTTATAATTTTCTTATTTCACGTAAGACTATTGGTTGGCAACCTTCTGACAATATATCATATGTCAATATGTACATATTGAATTGTTACGAATTGTTGTGTATTATAATCTGTTTTGATCTGTATCTTCCGAACTATTTAACATATTTTCACGAAATAAAGCTCAAACTGCAGTGCAGGAACATCTTTCATAGAGATCCCAAACAGGGATCCCTATGGTTGATATCAAGTACCTTATTCTTTACCATTTTTGGTACTACTTTTGTGTTTTTTTCAAAATAACGCATATTTCACTGCACACCCCTTCCCTGACACACCACTATGTTGCTTGCATATGACACCCGAAGTTAAAATATGTGTATTTTTACGTAACACAAAGAGAAAATACCCTAATTATAGAAAACGTTTATATTTTCCTGAAAACGAAATATTATCTTGTCTTCTGCAACTGTTAATTTTGCTGCACCCTGTATATATATTTCGATGTCAGAACAAAATATGCTGTTTTCACATTCTACACATCAGGATAGACACGAAAGGCACAAATTAGCAGAAAAATTATAAAATGATGAAGGTAGTAAGATATATTCTACATGAACGACTTTAACCCTTACCTTTTCGATGAGATCACGTGACGCACACCTTCTGTCAAAAATTGATTCCAATTACCACTGAGTTATTCACTTTTCTTATAATTTTCTTATTTCACGTAAAACTGTTGGTTGGCAACCTTCTGACAATATATCATATGTCGATACTTACATATTGAATTGTTACGAATTGTTGTGTATTACAATCTGTTTTGATCTATATCTTCCGAACTATTTAACATATTTTCACGAAATAAAGCTCAAACTGCAGTGCAGGCACATCTTTCATAGAGATCCCAAACCGGGATCCCTATGGTTGATATCAAGTACCTTATTCTTTACCATTTTTGGTACTACTTATGTGTTTTTATCAAAATAACGCATATTTCACTGCACACCCCTTCCCTGAAACACCACTATGTTGCTTGCATATGACATCCGAAGTTCAAATATGTGTATTTTTACGTAACACAAAGAGAAAATACCCTAATTATAGAAAACGTTTATATTTTTCTGAAAACGAAATATTATCTTGTCTTCTGCAACGGTTAATTTTGCTGCACCCTGTATATATATTTCGATGTCAGAACAAAATATGCTGTTTTCACTTTCTACACATCAGGATAGATACGAAAGGCACAAATTAGCAGAAAAATTATAAAATGATGAAGGT
Organism: Thermobia domestica; assembly: GCF_964235325.1. Lineage (NCBI taxonomy): Eukaryota > Metazoa > Arthropoda > Insecta > Zygentoma > Lepismatidae > Thermobia > Thermobia domestica. Next base: position 144,997 of record NW_027656121.1, on the reverse strand, counting down.
AGTAAGATATATCCTACATGACCGACTTTAACCTTTACCTTTTCGATGAGATCACGTGACGCACACCTTCTGTCAAAAATTGATTCGAAATACCACTGAGTTATTCACTTTTCTTTTAATTTTCTTATTTCACGTAAAACTATTGGTTGGCAACCTTCTGACAATATATCATATGTCAATAGTTACATATTGAATTGTTACGAATTGTTGTGTATTATAATCTGTTTTGGTATCTATCTTCATAACTATTTAACATATTTTCACGAAATTCAGCTCAAACTGCAGTGCAGGCAGATCTTTCATAGACACCCCAAACCGGAATCCCTATGGTTGATATCAAGTACCTTATTCTTTACCATTTTTGGTACTACTTTTGTGTTTTTATCAAAATAACGCATATTTCACTGCACACCCCTTCCCTGACACACCACTATGTTGCTTGCATATGACACCCGAAGTTAAAATATGTGTATTTTTACGTAACACAAAGAGAAAATACCCTAATTATAGAAAACGTTTATATTTTCCTGAAAACGTAATATTATCTTGTCTTCTGCAACGGTTAATTTTGCTGCACCCTGTATACATATTTCGATGTCAGAACAAAATATGCTGTTTTCACATTCTACACATCAGGACAGACACGAAAGGCACAAATTAGCAGAACAATTATAAAATGATGAAGGTAGTAAGATATATTCTACATGAACGACTTTAACCCTTACCTTTTCGATGAGATCACGTGACGCACACCTTCTGTCAAAAATTGATTCGAATTACCACTGAGTTATTCACTTTTCTTATAATTTTCTTATTTCACGTAAAACTGTTGGTTGGCAACCTTCTGACAATATATCATATGTCGATACTTACATATTGAATTGTTACGAATTGTTGTGTATTACAATCTGTTTTGATCTATATCTTCCGAACTAATTAACATATTTTCACGAAATAAAGTTCAAACTGCAGTGCAGGCACATCTTTCATAGAGATCCCAAACCGGGATCCCTATGGTTGATATCAAGTACCTTATTCTTTACCATTTTTGGTACTACTTTTGTGTTTTTTTTCAAAATAAAACTGCAAATCCCTTTCCTGACACACCACTATGTTGCTTGCATATGACACCCGAAGTTCAAATATGTGTACTTTTACGTAACGCAAAGAGAAAATACCCTAATTATAGAAAACGTTTATATTTTCCAGAAAACGAAATATTATCTTGTCTCATGCAGCGGTAAATTTTGCTGCACCCTGTATATATATTTCGATGTCAGAACAAAATATGCTGTTTTCATATTCAACACATCAGGATAGATACGAAAGGCACAAATTAGCAGAAAAATTATAAAATGATGAAGTAAGCAAGATATATAATACATGAATGACTCTAACCCTTACCTTTTCAATGAGATCACATGACGCGCACCTTCTGTCAAAAATTGATTCGAATTACAAATCAGTTATTCACTTTTCTTATATTTTTTTTATTTCACGTAAAACTGTCGGTTAGCAACCTTCTGACAATATATCATATGTCAATATGTACATATTGAATTGTTACGAATTGTTGCGTATTATAATCTGTTTTGATCTATATCTTCATAACTGTTTAACATATTTTCACGAAATAAAGCTCAAACTGCAGTGCAGGCACATCTTTCATAGAGATCCCAAACCGGGATCCCTATGGTTGATATCAAGTACCTTATTCTTTACAATTTTTGGTACTACTTTTGTGTTTTTTTCAAAATAAAACTGCAAATCCCTTTCCTGACACACCACTATGTTGCTTGCATATGACACCCGAAGTTCAAATATGTGTACTTTTACGTAACGCAAAGAGAAAATACCCTAATTATAGAAAACGTTTATATTTTCCTGAAAACGAAATATTATCATGTCTTCTGCAACTGTTAATTTTGCTGCACCCTGTATATATATTTCGATGTCAGAACAAAATATGCTGTTTTCATATTCAACACATCAGGATAGATACGAAAGGCACAAATTAGCAGAAAAATTATAAAATGATGAAGTAAGCAAGATATATAATTCATGAAGGACTTTAACCCTTACCTTTTCAATGAGATCACATGACGCGCACCTTCTTTCAAAAATTGATTCGAATTACCACTGAGTTATTCACTTTTCTTATATATTTTTTTATTTCACGTAAAACTGTCGGTTAGCAACCTTCTGACAATATATCATATGTCAATATGTACATATTGAATTGTTACGAATTGTTGTGTATTATAATCTGTTTTGATCTATATCTTCCGAACTATTTAACATATTTTCACGAAATAAAGCTCAAACTGCAGTGCAGGCACATCTTTCATAGAGATCCCAAACCGGGATCCCTATGGTTGATATCAAGTACCTTATTCTTTACCATTTTTGGTACTACTTTTGTGTTTTTTTCAAAATAAAACTGCAAATCCCTTTCCTGACACACCACTATGTTGCTTGCATATGACACCCGAAGTTCAAATATGTGTACTTTTACGTAACGCAAAGAGAAAATACCCTAATTATAGAAAACGTTTATATTTTCCTGAAAACGAAATATTATCTTGTCTTCTGCAGCGGTTAATTTTGCTGCACCCTGTATATATATTTCGATGTCAGAACAAAATATGCTGTTTTCATATTCAACACATCAGGAAAGATACGAAAGGCACAAATTAGGAGAAAAATTATAAAATGATGAAGTAAGCAAGATATATAATACATGAAGGACTTTAACCCTTACCTTTTCAATGAGATCACATGACGCGCACCTTCTTTCAAAAATTGATTCGAATTACCACTGAGTTATTCACTTTTCTTATATATTTTTTTATTTCACGTAAAACTGTCGGTTAGCAACCTTCTGACAATATATCATATGTCAATATGTACATATTGAATTGTTACGAATTGTTGTGTATTATAATCTGTTTTGATCTATATCTTCCGAACTATTTAACATATTTTCACGAAATAAAGCTCAAACTGCAGTGCAGGCACATATTTCATAGAGATCCCAAACCGGGATCCCTATGGTTGATATCAAGTACCTTATTCTTTACCATTATTGGTACTACTTTTGTGTTTTTATCAAAATAACGCATATTTCACTGCACACCCCTTCCCTGAAACACCACTATGTTGCTTGCATATGAAATCCGAAGTTCAAATATGTGTATTTTTACGTAACACAAAGAGAAAATACCCTAATTATAGAAAACGTTTATATTTTCCTGAAAACGAAATATTATCTTGTCTTCTGCAACGGTTAATTTTGCTGCACCCTGTATATATATTTCGATGTCAGAACAAAATATGCTGTTTTCACATTCTACACATCAGGATAGATACGAAAGGCACAAATTAGCAGAAAAAATATAAAATGATGAAGGTAGTAAGATATATCCTACATGACCGACTTTAACCTTTACCTTTTCGAAGAGATCACGTGACGCACACCTTCTGTCAAAAATTGATTCGAATTACCACTGAGTTATTCACATTTCTTATAATTTTCTTATTTCACGTAAAACTATTGGTTGGCAACCTTCTGACAATATATCATATGTCAATATGTACATATTGAATTGTTACGAATTGTTGTGTATTATAATCTGTTTTGATCTGTATCTTCCGAACTATTTAACATATTTTCACGAAATAAAGCTCAAACTGCAGTGCAGGAACATCTTTCATAGAGATCCCAAACAGGGATCCCTATGGTAGATATCAAGTACCTTATTCTTTACCCTTTTTGGTACTACTTTTGTGTTTTTTTCAAAATAACGCATATTTCACTGCACACCCCTTCCCTGACACACCACTATGTTGCTTGCATATGACACCCGAAGTTAAAATATGTGTATTTTTACGTAACACAAAGAGAAAATACCCTAATTATAGAAAACGTTTATATTTTCCTGAAAACGAAATATTATCTTGTCTTCTGCAACGGTTAATTTTGCTGCACCCTGTATATATATTTCGATGTCAGAACAAAATATGCTGTTTTCACATTCTACACATCAGGATAGACACGAAAGGCACAAATTAGCAGAAAAATTATAAAATGATGAAGGTAGTAAGATATATTCTACATGAACGACTTTAACCCTTACCTTTTCGATGAGATCACGTGACGCACACCTTCTGTCAAAAATTGATTCCAATTACCACTGAGTTATTCACTTTTCTTATAATTTTCTTATTTCACGTAAAACTGTTGGTTGGCAACCTTCTGACAATATATCATATGTCGATACTTACATATTGAATTGTTACGAATTGTTGTGTATTACAATCTGTTTTGATCTATATCTTCCGAACTATTTAACATATTTTCACGAAATAAAGCTCAAACTGCAGTGCAGGCACATCTTTCATAGAGATCCCAAACCGGAATCCCTATGGTTGATATCAAGTACCTTATTCTTTACCATTTTTGGTACTACTTATGTGTTTTTATCAAAATAACGCATATTTCACTGCACACCCCTTCCCTGAAACACCACTATGTTGCTTGCATATGACATCCGAAGTTCAAATATGTGTATTTTTACGTAACACAAAGAGAAAATACCCTAATTATAGAAAACGTTTATATTTTTCTGAAAACGAAATATTATCTTGTCTTCTGCAACGGTTAATTTTGCTGCACCCTGTATATATATTTCGATGTCAGAACAAAATATGCTGTTTTCACATTCTACACATCAGGATAGATACGAAAGGCACAAATTAGCAGAAAAATTATAAAATGATGAAGGTAGTAAGATATATCCTACATGACCGACTTTAACCTTTACCTTTTCGATGAGATCACGTGACGCACACCTTCTGTCAAAAATTGATTCGAAATACCACTGAGTTATTCACTTTTCTTTTAATTTTCTTATTTCACGTAAAACTATTGGTTGGCAACCTTCTGACAATATATCATATGTCAATAGTTACATATTGAATTGTTACGAATTGTTGTGTATTATAACCTGTTTTGGTATCTATCTTCATAACTATTTAACATATTTTCACGAAATTCAGCTCAAACTGCAGTGCAGGCACATCTTTCATAGACACCCCAAACCGGAATCCCTATGGTTGATATCAAGTACCTTATTCTTTACCATTTTTGGTACTACTTTTGTGTTTTTATCAAAATAACGCATATTTCACTGCACACCCCTTCCCTGACACACCACTATGTTGCTTGCATATGACACCCGAAGTTAAAATATGTGTATTTTTACGTAACACAAAGAGAAAATACCCTAATTATAGAAAACGTTTATATTTTCCTGAAAACGAAATATTATCTTGTCTTCTGCAACGGTTAATTTTGCTGCACCCTGTATATATATTTCGATGTCAGAACAAAATATGCTGTTTTCACATTCTACACATCAGGACAGACACGAAAGGCACAAATTAGCAGAACAATTATAAAATGATGAAGTAGTAAGATATATTCTACATGAACGACTTTAACCCTTACCTTTTCGATGAGATCACGTGACGCACACCTTCTGTCAAAATTGATTCGAATTACCACTGAGTTATTCACTTTTCTTATAATTTTCTTATTTCACGTAAAACTGTTGGTTGGCAACCTTCTGACAATATATCATATGTCGATACTTACATATTGAATTGTTACGAATTGTTGTGTATTACAATCTGTTTTGATCTATATCTTCCGAACTAATTAACATATTTTCACGAAATAAAGTTCAAACTGCAGTGCAGGCACATCTTTCATAGAGATCCCAAACCGGGATCCCTATGGTTGATATCAAGTACCTTATTCTTTACCATTTTTGGTACTACTTTTGTGTTTTTTTCAAAATAAAACTGCAAATCCCTTTCCTGACACACCACTATGTTGCTTGCATATGACACCCGAAGTTCAAATATGTGTACTTTTACGTAACGCAAAGAGAAAATACCCTAATTATAGAAAACGTTTATATTTTCCAGAAAACGAAATATTATCTTGTCTCATGCAGCGGTAAATTTTGCTGCACCCTGTATATATATTTCGATGTCAGAACAAAATATGCTGTTTTCATATTCAACACATCAGGATAGATACGAAAGGCACAAATTAGCAGAAAAATTATAAAATGATGAAGTAAGCAAGATATATAATACATGAATGACTCTAACCCTTACCTTTTCAATGAGATCACATGACGCGCACCTTCTGTCAAAAATTGATTCGAATTACAAATCAGTTATTCACTTTTCTTATATTTTTTTTATTTCACGTAAAACTGTCGGTTAGCAACCTTCTGACAATATATCATATGTCAATATGTACATATTGAATTGTTACGAATTGTTGCGTATTATAATCTGTTTTGATCTATATCTTCATAACTGTTTAACATATTTTCACGAAATAAAGCTCAAACTGCAGTGCAGGCACATCTTTCATAGAGATCCCAAACCGGGATCCCTATGGTTGATATCAAGTACCTTATTCTTTACAATTTTTGGTACTACTTTTGTGTTTTTTTCAAAATAAAACTGCAAATCCCTTTCCTGACACACCACTATGTTGCTTGCATATGACACCCGAAGTTCAAATATGTGTACTTTTACGTAACGCAAAGAGAAAATACCCTAATTATAGAAAACGTTTATATTTTCCTGAAAACGAAATAATATCTTGTCTTCTGCACCGGTTAATTTTGCTGCACCCTGTATATATATTTCGATGTCAGAACAAAATATGCTGTTTTCATATTCAACACATCAGGATAGATACGAAAGGCACAAATTAGGAGAAAATTATAAAATGATGAAGTAAGCAAGATATATAATACATGAAGGACTTTAACCCTTACCTTTTCAATGAGATCACATGACGCGCACCTTCTTTCAAAAATTGATTCGAATTACCACTGAGTTATTCACTTTTCTTATATATTTTTTTATTTCACGTAAAACTGTCGGTTAGCAACCTTCTGACAATATATCATATGTCAATATGTACATATTGAATTGTTACGAATTGTTGTGTATTATAATCTGTTTTGATCTATATCTTCCGAACTATTTAACATATTTTCACGAAATAAAGCTCAAACTGCAGTGCAGGCATATCTTTCATAGAGATCCCAAACGGGATCCCTATGGTTGACATCAAGTACCTTATTCTTTACCATTTTTGGTACTACTTTTGTGTTTTTATCAAAATAACGCATATTTCACTGCACACCCCTTCCCTGAAACACCACTATGTTGCTTGCATATGACATCCGAAGTTCAAATATGTGTATTTTTACGTAACACAAAGAGAAAATACCCTAATTATAGAAAACGTTTATATTTTTCTGTAAACGAAATATTATCTTGTCTTCTGCAACGGTTAATTTTGCTGCACCCTGTATATATATTTCGATGTCAGAACAAAATATGCTGTTTTCACATTCTACACATCAGGATAGATACGAAAGGCACAAATTAGCAGAAAAATTATAAAATGATGAAGGTAGTAAGATATATCCTACATGACCGACTTTAACCTTTACCTTTTCGATGAGATCACGTGACGCACACCTTCTGTCAAAAATTGATTCGAAATACCACTGAGTTATTCACTTTTCTTTTAATTTTCTTATTTCACGTAAAACTATTGGTTGGCAACCTTCTGACAATATATCATATGTCAATAGTTACATATTGAATTGTTACGAATTGTTGTGTATTATAACCTGTTTTGGTATCTATCTTCATAACTATTTAACATATTTTCACGAAATTCAGCTCAAACTGCAGTGCAGGCACATCTTTCATAGACACCCCAAACCGGAATCCCTATGGTTGATATCAAGTACCTTTATTCTTTACCATTTTTGGTACTACTTTTGTGTTTTTATCAAAATAACGCATATTTCACTGCACACCCCTTCCCTGACACACCACTATGTTGCTTGCATATGACACCCGAAGTTAAAATATGTGTATTTTTACGTAACACAAAGAGAAAATACCCTAATTATAGAAAACGTTTATATTTTCCTGAAAACGAAATATTATCTTGTCTTCTGCAACGGTTAATTTTGCTGCACCCTGTATATATATTTCGATGTCAGAACAAAATATGCTGTTTTCACATTCTACACATCAGGACAGACACGAAAGGCACAAATTAGCAGAACAATTATAAAATGATGAAGGTAGTAAGATATATTCTACATGAACGACTTTAACCCTTACCTTTTCGATGAGATCACGTGACGCACACCTTCTGTCAAAAATTGATTCGAATTACCACTGAGTTATTCACTTTTCTTATAATTTTCTTATTTCACGTAAAACTGTTGGTTGGCAACCTTCTGACAATATATCATATGTCGATACTTACATATTGAATTGTTACGAATTGTTGTGTATTACAATCTGTTTTGATCTATATCTTCCGAACTAATTAACATATTTTCACGAAATAAAGTTCAAACTGCAGTGCAGGCACATCTTTCATAGAGATCCCAAACCGGGATCCCTATGGTTGATATCAAGTACCTTATTCTTTACCATTTTTGGTACTACTTTTGTGTTTTTTTCAAAATAAAACTGCAAATCCCTTTCCTGACACACCACTATGTTGCTTGCATATGACACCCGAAGTTCAAATATGTGTACTTTTACGTAACGCAAAGAGAAAATACCCTAATTATAGAAAACGTTTATATTTTCCAGAAAACGAAATATTATCTTGTCTCATGCAGCGGTAAATTTTGCTGCACCCTGTATATATATTTCGATGTCAGAACAAAATATGCTGTTTTCATATTCAACACATCAGGATAGATACGAAAGGCACAAATTAGCAGAAAAATTATAAAATGATGAAGTAAGCAAGATATATAATACATGAATGACTCTAACCCTTACCTTTTCAATGAGATCACATGACGCGCACCTTCTGTCAAAAATTGATTCGAATTACAAATCAGTTATTCACTTTTCTTATATTTTTTTTATTTCACGTAAAACTGTCGGTTAGCAACCTTCTGACAATATATCATATGTCAATATGTACATATTGAATTGTTACGAATTGTTGCGTATTATAATCTGTTTTGATCTATATCTTCATAACTGTTTAACATATTTTCACGAAATAAAGCTCAAACTGCAGTGCAGGCACATCTTTCATAGAGATCCCAAACCGGGATCCCTATGGTTGATATCAAGTACCTTATTCTTTACAATTTTTGGTACTACTTTTGTGTTTTTTTCAAAATAAAACTGCAAATCCCTTTCCTGACACACCACTATGTTGCTTGCATATGACACCCGAAGTTCAAATATGTGTACTTTTACGTAACGCAAAGAGAAAATACCCTAATTATAGAAAACGTTTATATTTTCCTGAAAACGAAATAATATCTTGTCTTCTGCACCGGTTAATTTTGCTGCACCCTGTATATATATTTCGATGTCAGAACAAAATATGCTGTTTTCATATTCAACACATCAGGATAGATACGAAAGGCACAAATTAGGAGAAAAATTATAAAATGATGAAGTAAGCAAGATATATAATACATGAAGGACTTTAACCCTTACCTTTTCAATGAGATCACATGACGCGCACCTTCTTTCAAAAATTGATTCGAATTACCACTGAGTTATTCACTTTTCTTATATATTTTTTTATTTCACGTAAAACTGTCGGTTAGCAACCTTCTGACAATATATCATATGTCAATATGTACATATTGAATTGTTACGAATTGTTGTGTATTATAATCTGTTTTGATCTATATCTTCCGAACTATTTAACATATTTTCACGAAATAAAGCTCAAACTGCAGTGCAGGCATATCTTTCATAGAGATCCCAAACCGGGATCCCTATGGTTGACATCAAGTACCTTATTCTTTACCATTTTTGGTACTACTTTTGTGTTTTTATCAAAATAACGCATATTTCACTGCACACCCCTTCCCTGAAACACCACTATGTTGCTTGCATATGACATCCGAAGTTCAAATATGTGTATTTTTACGTAACACAAAGAGAAAATACCCTAATTATAGAAAACGTTTATATTTTTCTGAAAACGAAATATTATCTTGTCTTCTGCAACGGTTAATTTTGCTGCACCCTGTATATATATTTCGATGTCAGAACAAAATATGCTGTTTTCACATTCTACACATCAGGATAGATACGAAAGGCACAAATTAGCAGAAAAATTATAAAATGATGAAGGTAGTAAGATATATCCTACATGACCGACTTTAACCTTTACCTTTTCGATGAGATCACGTGACGCACACCTTCTGTCAAAAATTGATTCGAAATACCACTGAGTTATTCACTTTTCTTTTAATTTTCTTATTTCACGTAAAACTATTGGTTGGCAACCTTCTGACAATATATCATATGTCAATAGTTACATATTGAATTGTTACGAATTGTTGTGTATTATAACCTGTTTTGGTATCTATCTTCATAACTATTTAACATATTTTCACGAAATTCAGCTCAAACTGCAGTGCAGGCACATCTTTCATAGACACCCCAAACCGGAATCCCTATGGTTGATATCAAGTACCTTATTCTTTACCATTTTTGGTACTACTTTTGTGTTTTTATCAAAATAACGCATATTTCACTGCACACCCCTTCCCTGACACACCACTATGTTGCTTGCATATGACACCCGAAGTTAAAATATGTGTATTTTTACGTAACACAAAGAGAAAATACCCTAATTATAGAAAACGTTTATATTTTCCTGAAAACGAAATATTATCTTGTCTTCTGCAACGGTTAATTTTGCTGCACCCTGTATATATATTTCGATGTCAGAACAAAATATGCTGTTTTCACATTCTACACATCAGGACAGACACGAAAGGCACAAATTAGCAGAACAATTATAAAATGATGAAGGTAGTAAGATATATTCTACATGAACGACTTTAACCCTTACCTTTTCGATGAGATCACGTGACGCACACCTTCTGTCAAAAATTGATTCGAATTACCACTGAGTTATTCACTTTTCTTATAATTTTCTTATTTCACGTAAAACTGTTGGTTGGCAACCTTCTGACAATATATCATATGTCGATACTTACATATTGAATTGTTACGAATTGTTGTGTATTACAATCTGTTTTGATCTATATCTTCCGAACTAATTAACATATTTTCACGAAATAAAGTTCAAACTGCAGTGCAGGCACATCTTTCATAGAGATCCCAAACCGGGATCCCTATGGTTGATATCAAGTACCTTATTCTTTACCATTTTTGGTACTACTTTTGTGTTTTTTTCAAAATAAAACTGCAAATCCCTTTCCTGACACACCACTATGTTGCTTGCATATGACACCCGAAGTTCAAATATGTGTACTTTTACGTAACGCAAAGAGAAAATACCCTAATTATAGAAAACGTTTATATTTTCCAGAAAACGAAATATTATCTTGTCTCATGCAGCGGTAAATTTTGCTGCACCCTGTATATATATTTCGATGTCAGAACAAAATATGCTGTTTTCATATTCAACACATCAGGATAGATACGAAAGGCACAAATTAGCAGAAAAATTATAAAATGATGAAGTAAGCAAGATATATAATACATGAATGACTCTAACCCTTACCTTTTCAATGAGATCACATGACGCGCACCTTCTGTCAAAAATTGATTCGAATTACAAATCAGTTATTCACTTTTCTTATATTTTTTTTATTTCACGTAAAACTGTCGGTTAGCAACCTTCTGACAATATATCATATGTCAATATGTACATATTGAATTGTTACGAATTGTTGCGTATTATAATCTGTTTTGATCTATATCTTCATAACTGTTTAACATATTTTCACGAAATAAAGCTCAAACTGCAGTGCAGGCACATCTTTCATAGAGATCCCAAACCGGGATCCCTATGGTTGATATCAAGTACCTTATTCTTTACAATTTTTGGTACTACTTTTGTGTTTTTTTCAAAATAAAACTGCAAATCCCTTTCCTGACACACCACTATGTTGCTTGCATATGACACCCGAAGTTCAAATATGTGTACTTTTACGTAACGCAAAGAGAAAATACCCTAATTATAGAAAACGTTTATATTTTCCTGAAAACGAAATAATATCTTGTCTTCTGCACCGGTTAATTTTGCTGCACCCTGTATATATATTTCGATGTCAGAACAAAATATGCTGTTTTCATATTCAACACATCAGGATAGATACGAAAGGCACAAATTAGGAGAAAAATTATAAAATGATGAAGTAAGCAAGATATATAATACATGAAGGACTTTAACCCTTACCTTTTCAATGAGATCACATGACGCGCACCTTCTTTCAAAAATTGATTCGAATTACCACTGAGTTATTCACTTTTCTTATATATTTTTTTATTTCACGTAAAACTGTCGGTTAGCAACCTTCTGACAATATATCATATGTCAATATGTACATATTGAATTGTTACGAATTGTTGTGTATTATAATCTGTTTTGATCTATATCTTCCGAACTATTTAACATATTTTCACGAAATAAAGCTCAAACTGCAGTGCAGGCATATCTTTCATAGAGATCCCAAACCGGGATCCCTATGGTTGACATCAAGTACCTTATTCTTTACCATTTTTGGTACTACTTTTGTGTTTTTATCAAAATAACGCATATTTCACTGCACACCCCTTCCCTGAAACACCACTATGTTGCTTGCATATGACATCCGAAGTTCAAATATGTGTATTTTTACGTAACACAAAGAGAAAATACCCTAATTATAGAAAACGTTTATATTTTCCAGAAAACGAAATATTATCTTGTCTTCTGCAGCGGTTAATTTTGCTGCACCCTGTATATATATTTCGATGTCAGAACAAAATATGCTGTTTTCACATTCTACACATCAGGATAGACACGAAAGGCACAAATTAGCAGAAAAATTATAAAATGATGAAGGTAGTAAGATATATTCTACATGAACGACTTTAACCCTTACCTTTTCGATGAGATCACGTGACGCACACCTTCTGTCAAAAATTGATTCCAATTACCACTGAGTTATTCACTTTTCTTATAATTTTCTTATTTCACGTAAAACTGTTGGTTGGCAACCTTCTGACAATATATCATATGTCGATACTTACATATTGAATTGTTACGAATTGTTGTGTATTACAATCTGTTTTGATCTATATCTTCCGAACTATTTCACATATTTTCACGAAATAAAGCTCAAACTGCAGTGCAGGCACATCTTTCATAGAGATCCCAAACCGGGATCCCTATGGTTGATATCAAGTACCTTATTCTTTACCATTTTTGGTACTACTTATGTGTTTTTATCAAAATAACGCATATTTCACTGCACACCCCTTCCCTGAAACACCACTATGTTGCTTGCATATGACATCCGAAGTTCAAATATGTGTATTTTTACGTAACACAAAGAGAAAATACCCTAATTATAGAAAACGTTTATATTTTCCTGAAAACGAAATATTATCTTGTCTTCTGCAACGGTTAATTTTGCTGCACCCTGTATATATATTTCGATGTCAGAACAAAATATGCTGTTTTCACATTCTACACATCAGGATAGATACGAAAGGCACAAATTAGCAGAAAAATTATAAAATGATGAAGGTAGTAAGATATATCCTACATGACCGACTTTAACCTTTACCTTTTCGATGAGATCACGTGACGCACACCTTCTGTGAAAAATTGATTCGAAATACCACTGAGTTATTCACTTTTCTTTTAATTTTCTTATTTCACGTAAAACTATTGGTTGGCAACCTTCTGACAATATATCATATGTCAATAGTTACATATTGAATTGTTACGAATTGTTGTGTATTATAATCTGTTTTGGTATCTATCTTCATAACTATTTAACATATTTTCACGAAATTCAGCTCAAACTGCAGTGCAGGCACATCTTTCATAGACACCCCAAACCGGAATCCCTATGGTTGATATCAAGTACCTTATTCTTTACCATTTTTGGTACTACTTTTGTGTTTTTATCAAAATAACGCATATTTCACTGCACACCCCTTCCCTGACACACCACTATGTTGCTTGCATATGACACCCGAAGTTAAAATATGTGTATTTTTACGTAACACAAAGAGAAAATACCCTAATTATAGAAAACGTTTATATTTTCCTGAAAACGAAATATTATCTTGTCTTCTGCAACGGTTAATTTTGCTGCACCCTGTATATATATTTCGATGTCAGAACAAAATATGCTGTTTTCACATTCTACACATCAGGACAGACACGAAAGGCACAAATTAGCAGAAAAATTATAAAATGATGAAGGTAGTAAGATATATTCTACATGAACGACTTTAACCCTTACCTTTTCGATGAGATCACGTGACGCACACCTTCTGTCAAAAATTGATTCGAATTACCACTTAGTTATTCACTTTTCTTATAATTTTCTTATTTCACGTAAAACTGTTGGTTGGCAACCTTCTGACAATATATCATATGTCGATACTTACATATTGAATTGTTACGAATTGTTGTGTATTACAATCTGTTTTGATCTATATCTTCCGAACTAATTAACATATTTTCACGAAATAAAGTTCAAACTGCAGTGCACGCACATCTTTCATAGAGATCCCAAACCGGGATCCCTATGGTTGATATCAAGTACCTTATTCTTTACCATTTTTGGTACTACTTTTGTGTTTTTTTCAAAATAAAACTGCAAATCCCTTTCCTGACACATAACTATGTTGCTTGCATATGACACCCGAAGTTCAAATATGTGTACTTTTACGTAACGCAAAGAGAAAATACCCTAATTATAGAAAACGTTTATATTTTCCAGAAAACGAAATATTATCTTGTCTCATGCAGCGGTAAATTTTGCTGCACCCTGTATATATATTTCGATGTCAGAACAAAATATGCTGTTTTCATATTCAACACATCAGGATAGATACGAAAGGCACAAATTAGCAGAAAAATTATAAAATGATGAAGTAAGCAAGATATATAATACATGAATGACTCTAACCCTTACCTTTTCAATGAGATCACATGACGCGCACCTTCTGTCAAAAATTGATTCGAATTACAAATCAGTTATTCACTTTTCTTATATTTTTTTTATTTCACGTAAAACTGTCGGTTAGCAACCTTCTGACAATATATCATATGTCAATATGTACATATTGAATTGTTACGAATTGTTGCGTATTATAATCTGTTTTGATCTATATCTTCATAACTGTTTAACATATTTTCACGAAATAAAGCTCAAACTGCAGTGCAGGCACATCTTTCATAGAGATCCCAAACCGGGATCCCTATGGTTGATATCAAGTACCTTATTCTTTACAATTTTTGGTACTACTTTTGTGTTTTTTTCAAAATAAAACTGCAAATCCCTTTCCTGACACACCACTATGTTGCTTGCTAATGACACCCGAAGTTCAAATATGTGTACTTTTACGTAACGCAAAAAGAAAATACCCTAATTATAGAAAACGTTTATATTTTCCTGAAAACGAAATAATATCTTGTCTTCTGCACCGGTTAATTTTGCTGCACCCTGTATATATATTTCGATGTCAGAACAAAATATGCTGTTTTCATATTCAACACATCAGGATAGATACGAAAGGCACAAATTAGGAGAAAAATTATAAAATGATGAAGTAAGCAAGATATATAATACATGAAGGACTTTAACCCTTACCTTTTCAATGAGATCACATGACGCGCACCTTCTTTCAAAAATTGATTCGAATTACCACTGAGTTATTCACTTTTCTTATATATTTTTTTATTTCACGTAAAACTGTCGGTTAGCAACCTTCTGACAATATATCATATGTCAATATGTACATATTGAATTGTTACGAATTGTTGTGTATTATAATCTGTTTTGATCTATATCTTCCGAACTATTTAACATATTTTCACGAAATAAAGCTCAAACTGCAGTGCAGGCATATCTTTCATAGAGATCCCAAACCGGGATCCCTATGGTTGACATCAAGTACCTTATTCTTTACCATTTTTGGTACTACTTTTGTGTTTTTATCAAAATAACGCATATTTCACTGCACACCCCTTCCCTGAAACACCACTATGTTGCTTGCATATGACATCCGAAGTTCAAATATGTGTATTTTTACGTAACACAAAGAGAAAATACCCTAATTATAGAAAACGTTTATATTTTCCAGAAAACGAAATATTATCTTGTCTTCTGCAACGGTTAATTTTGCTGCACCCTGTATATATATTTCGATGTCAGAACAAAATATGCTGTTTTCACATTCTACACATCAGGATAGATACGAAAGGCACAAATTAGCAGAAAAATTATAAAATGATGAAGGTAGTAAGATATATCCTACATGACCGACTTTAACCTTTACCTTTTCGATGAGATCACAAGACGCACACCTTCTGTCAAAAATTGATTCGAATTACCACTGAGTTATTCACATTTCTTATAATTTTCTTATTTCACGTAAAACTATTGGTTGGCAACCTTCTGACAATATATCATATGTCAATATGTACATATTGAATTGTTACGAATTGTTGTGTATTATAATCTGTTTTGATCTATATCTTCCGAACTATTTAACATATTTTCACGAAATAAAGCTCAAACTGCAGTGCAGGAACATCTTTCATAGAGATCCCAAACCGGGATCCCTATGGTTGATATCAAACACCTTATTCTTTACCATTTTTGGTACTACTTTTGTGTTTTTATCAAAATAACGCATATTTCACTGCACACCCCTTCCCTGACACACCACTATGTTGCTTGCATATGACACCCGAAGTTCAAATATGTGTATTTTTACGTAACACAAAGAGAAAATACCCTAATTATAGAAAACGTTTATATTTTCCTGAAAACGAAATATTATCTTGTCTTCTGCAACGGTTAATTTTGCTGCACCCTGTATATATATTTCGATGTCAGAACAAAATATGCTGTTTTCACATTCTACACATCAGGACAGACACGAAAGGCACAAATTAGCAGAAAAATTATAAAATGATGAAGGTAGTAAGATATATTCTACATGAACGACTTTAACCCTTACCTTTTCGATGAGATCACGTGACGCACACCTTCTGTCAAAAATTGATTCCAATTACCACTGAGTTATTCACTTTTCTTATAATTTTCTTATTTCACGTAAAACTGTTGGTTGGCAACCTTCTGACAATATATCATATGTCGATACTTACATATTGAATTGTTACGAATTGTTGTGTATTACAATCTGTTTTGATCTATATCTTCCGAACTATTTAACATATTTTCACGAAATAAAGCTCAAACTGCAGTGCAGGCACATCTTTCATAGAGATCCCAAACCGGGATCCCTATGGTTGATATCAAGTACCTTATTCTTTACCATTTTTGGTACTACTTATGTGTTTTTATCAAAATAACGCATATTTCACTGCACACCCCTTCCCTGAAACACCACTATGTTGCTTGCATATGACATCCGAAGTTCAAATATGTGTATTTTTACGTAACACAAAGAGAAAATACCCTAATTATAGAAAACGTTTATATTTTCCTGAAAACGAAATATTATCTTGTCTTCTGCAACGGTTAATTTTGCTGCACCCTGTATATATATTTCGATGTCAGAACAAAATATGCTGTTTTCACATTCTACACATCAGGATAGATACGAAAGGCACAAATTAGCAGAAAAATTATAAAATGATGAAGGTAGTAAGATATATCCTACATGACCGACTTTAACCTTTACCTTTTCGATGAGATCACGTGACGCACACCTTCTGTCAAAAATTGATTCGAAATACCACTGAGTTATTCACTTTTCTTTTAATTTTCTTATTTCACGTAAAACTATTGGTTGGCAACCTTCTGACAATATATCATATGTCAATAGTTACATATTGAATTGTTACGAATTGTTGTGTATTATAATCTGTTTTGGTATCTATCTTCATAACTATTTAACATATTTTCACGAAATTCAGCTCAAACTGCAGTGCAGGCACATCTTTCATAGACACCCCAAACCGGAATCCCTATGGTTGATATCAAGTACCTTATTCTTTACCATTTTTGGTACTACTTTTGTGTTTTTATCAAAATAACGCATATTTCACTGCACACCCCTTCCCTGACACACCACTATGTTGCTTGCATATGACACCCGAAGTTAAAATATGTGTATTTTTACGTAACACAAAGAGAAAATACCCTAATTATAGAAAACGTTTATATTTTCCTGAAAACGAAATATTATCTTGTCTTCTGCAACGGTTAATTTTGCTGCACCCTGTATATATATTTCGATGTCAGAACAAGATATGCTGTTTTCACATTCTACACATCAGGACAGACACGAAAGGCACAAATTAGCAGAAAAATTATAAAATGATGAAGGTAGTAAGATATATTCTACATGAACGACTTTAACCCTTACCTTTTCGATGAGATCACGTGACGCACACCTTCTGTCAAAAATTGATTCGAATTACCACTGAGTTATTCACTTTTCTTATAATTTTCTTATTTCACGTAAAACTGTTGGTTGGCAACCTTCTGACAATATATCATATGTCGATACTTACATATTGAATTGTTACGAATTGTTGTGTATTACAATCTGTTTTGATCTATATCTTCCGAACTAATTAACATATTTTCACGAAATAAAGTTCAAACTGCAGTGCAGGCACATCTTTCATAGAGATCCCAAACCGGGATCCCTATGGTTGATATCAAGTACCTTATTCTTTACCATTTTTGGTACTACTTTTGTGTTTTTTTCAAAATAAAACTGCAAATCCCTTTCCTGACACACCACTATGTTGCTTGCATATGACACCCGAAGTTCAAATATGTGTACTTTTACGTAACGCAAAGAGAAAATACCCTAATTATAGAAAACGTTTATATTTTCCAGAAAACGAAATATTATCTTGTCTCATGCAGCGGTAAATTTTGCTGCACCCTGTATATATATTTCGATGTCAGAACAAAATATGCTGTTTTCATATTCAACACATCAGGATAGATACGAAAGGCACAAATTAGCAGAAAAATTATAAAATGATGAAGTAAGCAAGATATATAATACATGAATGACTCTAACCCTTACCTTTTCAATGAGATCACATGACGCGCACCTTCTGTCAAAAATTGATTCGAATTACAAATCAGTTATTCACTTTTCTTATATTTTTTTTATTTCACGTAAAACTGTCGGTTAGCAACCTTCTGACAATATATCATATGTCAATATGTACATATTGAATTGTTACGAATTGTTGCGTATTATAATCTGTTTTGATCTATATCTTCATAACTGTTTAACATATTTTCACGAAATAAAGCTAAAACTCAGTGCAGGCACATCTTTCATAGAGATCCCAAACCGGGATCCCTATGGTTGATATCAAGTACCTTATTCTTTACAATTTTTGGTACTACTTTTGTGTTTTTTTCAAAATAAAACTGCAAATCCCTTTCCTGACACACCACTATGTTGCTTGCATATGACACCCGAAGTTCAAATATGTGTACTTTTACGTAACGCAAAGAGAAAATACCCTAATTATAGAAAACGTTTATATTTTCCTGAAAACGAAATAATATCTTGTCTTCTGCACCGGTTAATTTTGCTGCACCCTGTATATATATTTCGATGTCAGAACAAAATATGCTGTTTTCATATTCAACACATCAGGATAGATACGAAAGGCACAAATTAGGAGAAAAATTATAAAATGATGAAGTAAGCAAGATATATAATACATGAAGGACTTTAACCCTTACCTTTTCAATGAGATCACATGACGCGCACCTTCTTTCAAAAATTGATTCGAATTACCACTGAGTTATTCACTTTTCTTATATATTTTTTTATTTCACGTAAAACTGTCGGTTAGCAACCTTCTGACAATATATCATATGTCAATATGTACATATTGAATTGTTACGAATTGTTGTGTATTATAATCTGTTTTGATCTATATCTTCCGAACTATTTAACATATTTTCACGAAATAAAGCTCAAACTGCAGTGCAGGCATATCTTTCATAGAGATCCCAAACCAGGATCCCTATGGTTGACATCAAGTACCTTATTCTTTACCATTTTTGGTACTACTTTTGTGTTTTTATCAAAATAACGCATATTTCACTGCACACCCCTTCCCTGAAACACCACTATGTTGCTTGCATATGACATCCGAAGTTCAAATATGTGTATTTTTACGTAACACAAAGAGAAAATACCCTAATTATAGAAAACGTTTATGTTTTCCTGAAAACGAAATATTATCTTGTCTTCTGCAACGGTTAATTTTGCTGCACCCTGTATATATATTTCGATGTCAGAACAAAATATGCTGTTTTCACATTCTACACATCAGGATAGATACGAAAGGCACAAATTAGCAGAAAAATTATAAAATGATGAAGGTAGTAAGATATATCCTACATGACCGACTTTAACCTTTACCTTTTCGATGAGATCACGTGACGCACACCTTCTGTCAAAAATTGATTCGAAATACCACTGAGTTATTCACTTTTCTTTTAATTTTCTTATTTCACGTAAAACTATTGGTTGGCAACCTTCTGACAATATATCATATGTCAATAGTTACATATTGAATTGTTACGAATTGTTGTGTATTATAATCTGTTTTGGTATCTATCTTCATAACTATTTAACATATTTTCACGAAATTCAGCTCAAACTGCAGTGCAGGCACATCTTTCATAGACACCCCAAACCGGAATCCCTATGGTTGATATCAAGTACCTTATTCTTTACCATTTTTGGTACTACTTTTGTGTTTTTATCAAAATAACGCATATTTCACTGCACACCCCTTCCCTGACACACCACTATGTTGCTTGCATATGACACCCGAAGTTCAAATATGTGTATTTTTACGTAACACAAAGAGAAAATACCCTAATTAGAGAAAACGTTTATATTTTCCTGAAAACGAAATATTATCTTGTCTTCTGCAACGGTTAATTTTGCTGCACCCTGTATATATATTTCGATGTCAGAACAAAATATGCTGTTTTCACATTCTACACATCAGGACAGACACGAAAGGCACAAATTAGCAGAAAAATTATAAAATGATGAAGGTAGTAAGATATATTCTACATGAACGACTTTAACCCTTACCTTTTCGATGAGATCACGTGACGCACACCTTCTGTCAAAAATTGATTCGAATTACCACTTAGTTATTCACTTTTCTTATAATTTTCTTATTTCACGTAAAACTGTTGGTTGGCAACCTTCTGACAATATATCATATGTCGATACTTACATATTGAATTGTTACGAATTGTTGTGTATTACAATCTGTTTTGATCTATATCTTCCGAACTAATTAACATATTTTCACGAAATAAAGTTCAAACTGCAGTGCACGCACATCTTTCATAGAGATCCCAAACCGGGATCCCTATGGTTGATATCAAGTACCTTATTCTTTACCATTTTTGGTACTACTTTTGTGTTTTTTTCAAAATAAAACTGCAAATCCCTTTCCTGACACATAACTATGTTGCTTGCATATGACACCCGAAGTTCAAATATGTGTACTTTTACGTAACGCAAAGAGAAAATACCCTAATTATAGAAAACGTTTATATTTTCCAGAAAACGAAATATTATCTTGTCTCATGCAGCGGTAAATTTTGCTGCACCCTGTATATATATTTCGATGTCAGAACAAAATATGCTGTTTTCATATTCAACACATCAGGATAGATACGAAAGGCACAAATTAGCAGAAAAATTATAAAATGATGAAGTAAGCAAGATATATAATACATGAATGACTCTAACCCTTACCTCTTCAATGAGATCACATGACGCGCACCTTCTGTCAAAAATTGATTCGAATTACAAATCAGTTATTCACTTTTCTTATATTTTTTTTATTTCACGTAAAACTGTCGGTTAGCAACCTTCTGACAATATATCATATGTCAATATGTACATATTGAATTGTTACGAATTGTTGCGTATTATAATCTGTTTTGATCTATATCTTCATAACTGTTTAACATATTTTCACGAAATAAAGCTCAAACTGCAGTGCAGGCACATCTTTCATAGAGATCCCAAACCGGGATCCCTATGGTTGATATCAAGTACCTTATTCTTTACAATTTTTGGTACTACTTTTGTGTTTTTTTCAAAATAAAACTGCAAATCCCTTTCCTGACACACCACTATGTTGCTTGCATATGACACCCGAAGTTCAAATATGTGTACTTTTACGTAACGCAAAAAGAAAATACCCTAATTATAGAAAACGTTTATATTTTCCTGAAAACGAAATAATATCTTGTCTTCTGCACCGGTTAATTTTGCTGCACCCTGTATATATATTTCGATGTCAGAACAAAATATGCTGTTTTCATATTCAACACATCAGGATAGATACGAAAGGCACAAATTAGGAGAAAAATTTTAAAATGATGAAGTAAGCAAGATATATAATACATGAAGGACTTTAACCCTTACCTTTTCAATGAGATCACATGACGCGCACCTTCTTTCAAAAATTGATTCGAATTACCACTGAGTTATTCACTTTTCTTATATATTTTTTTATTTCACGTAAAACTGTCGGTTAGCAACCTTCTGACAATATATCATATGTCAATATGTACATATTGAATTGTTACGAATTGTTGTGTATTATAATCTGTTTTGATCTATATCTTCCGAACTATTTAACATATTTTCACGAAATAAAGCTCAAACTGCAGTGCAGGCATATCTTTCATAGAGATCCCAAACCGGGATCCCTATGGTTGACATCAAGTACCTTATTCTTTACCATTTTTGGTACTACTTTTGTGTTTTTATCAAAATAACGCATATTTCACTGCACACCCCTTCCCTGAAACACCACTATGTTGCTTGCATATGACATCCGAAGTTCAAATATGTGTATTTTTACGTAACACAAAGAGAAAATACCCTAATTATAGAAAACGTTTATATTTTCCAGAAAACGAAATATTATCTTGTCTTCTGCAACGGTTAATTTTGCTGCACCCTGTATATATATTTCGATGTCAGAACAAAATATGCTGTTTTCACATTCTACACATCAGGATAGATACGAAAGGCACAAATTAGCAGAAAAATTATAAAATGATGAAGGTAGTAAGATATATCCTACATGACCGACTTTAACCTTTACCTTTTCGATGAGATCACAAGACGCACACCTTCTGTCAAAAATTGATTCGAATTACCACTGAGTTATTCACATTTCTTATAATTTTCTTATTTCACGTAAAACTATTGGTTGGCAACCTTCTGACAATATATCATATGTCAATATGTACATATTGAATTGTTACGAATTGTTGTGTATTATAATCTGTTTTGATCTATATCTTCCGAACTATTTAACATATTTTCACGAAATAAAGCTCAAACTGCAGTGCAGGAACATCTTTCATAGAGATCCCAAACCGGGATCCCTATGGTTGATATCAAACACCTTATTCTTTACCATTTTTGGTACTACTTTTGTGTTTTTATCAAAATAACGCATATTTCACTGCACACCCCTTCCCTGACACACCACTATGTTGCTTGCATATGACACCCGAAGTTCAAATATGTGTATTTTTACGTAACACAAAGAGAAAATACCCTAATTATAGAAAACGTTTATATTTTCCTGAAAACGAAATATTATCTTGTCTTCTGCAACGGTTAATTTTGCTGCACCCTGTATATATATTTCGATGTCAGAACAAAATATGCTGTTTTCACATTCTACACATCAGGACAGACACGAAAGGCACAAATTAGCAGAAAAATTATAAAATGATGAAGGTAGTAAGATATATTCTACATGAACGACTTTAACCCTTACCTTTTCGATGAGATCACGTGACGCACACCTTCTGTCAAAAATTGATTCCAATTACCACTGAGTTATTCACTTTTCTTATAATTTTCTTATTTCACGTAAAACTGTTGGTTGGCAACCTTCTGACAATATATCATATGTCGATACTTACATATTGAATTGTTACGAATTGTTGTGTATTACAATCTGTTTTGATCTTTATCTTCCGAACTATTTAACATATTTTCACGAAATAAAGCTCAAACTGCAGTGCAGGCACATCTTTCATAGAGATCCCAAACCGGGATCCCTATGGTTGATATCAAGTACCTTATTCTTTACCATTTTTGGTACTACTTATGTGTTTTTATCAAAATAACGCATATTTCACTGCACACCCCTTCCCTGAAACACCACTATGTTGCTTGCATATGACATCCGAAGTTCAAATATGTGTATTTTTACGTAACACAAAGAGAAAATACCCTAATTATAGAAAACGTTTATATTTTCCTGAAAACGAAATATTATCTTGTCTTCTGCAACGGTTAATTTTGCTGCACCCTGTATATATATTTCGATGTCAGAACAAAATATGCTGTTTTCACATTCTACACATCAGGATAGATACGAAAGGCACAACTTAGCAGAAAAATTATAAAATGATGAAGGTAGTAAGATATATCCTACATGACCGACTTTAACCTTTACCTTTTCGATGAGATCACGTGACGCACACCTTCTGTCAAAAATTGATTCGAAATACCACTGAGTTATTCACTTTTCTTTTAATTTTCTTATTTCACGTAAAACTATTGGTTGGCAACCTTCTGACAATATATCATATGTCAATAGTTACATATTGAATTGTTACGAATTGTTGTGTATTATAATCTGTTTTGGTATCTATCTTCATAACTATTTAACATATTTTCACGAAATTCAGCTCAAACTGCAGTGCAGGCACATCTTTCATAGACACCCCAAACCGGAATCCCTATGGTTGATATCAAGTACCTTATTCTTTACCATTTTTGGTACTACTTTTGTGTTTTTATCAAAATAACGCATATTTCACTGCACACCCCTTCCCTGACACACCACTATGTTGCTTGCATATGACACCCGAAGTTAAAATATGTGTATTTTTACGTAACACAAAGAGAAAATACCCTAATTATAGAAAACGTTTATATTTTCCTGAAAACGAAATACTATCTTGTCTTCTGCAACGGTTAATTTTGCTGCACCCTGTATATATATTTCGATGTCAGAACAAAATATGCTGTTTTCACATTCTACACATCAGGACAGACACGAAAGGCACAAATTAGCAGAAAAATTATAAAATGATGAAGGTAGTAAGATATATTCTACATGAACGACTTTAACCCTTACCTTTTCGATGAGATCACGTGACGCACACCTTCTGTCAAAAATTGATTCGAATTACCACTGAGTTATTCACTTTTCATATAATTTTCTTATTTCACGTAAAACTGTTGGTTGGCAACCTTCTGACAATATATCATATGTCGATACTTACATATTGAATTGTTACGAATTGTTGTGTATTACAATCTGTTTTGATCTATATCTTCCGAACTAATTAACATATTTTCACGAAATAAAGTTCAAACTGCAGTGCAGGCACATCTTTCATAGAGATCACAAACCGGGATCCCTATGGTTGATATCAAGTACCTTATTCTTTACCATTTTTGGTACTACTTTTGTGTTTTTTTCAAAATAAAACTGCAAATCCCTTTCCTGACACACCACTATGTTGCTTGCATATGACACCCGAAGTTCAAATATGTGTACTTTTACGTAACGCAAAGAGAAAATACCCTAATTATAGAAAACGTTTATATTTTCCAGAAAACGAAATATTATCTTGTCTCATGCAGCGGTAAATTTTGCTGCACCCTGTATATATATTTCGATGTCAGAACAAAATATGCTGTTTTCATATTCAACACATCAGGATAGATACGAAAGGCACAAATTAGCAGAAAAATTATAAAATGATGAAGTAAGCAAGATATATAATACATGAATGACTCTAACCCTTACCTTTTCAATGAGATCACATGACGCGCACCTTCTGTCAAAAATTGATTCGAATTACAAATCAGTTATTCACTTTTCTTATATTTTTTTTATTTCACGTAAAACTGTCGGTTAGCAACCTTCTGACAATATATCATATGTCAATATGTACATATTGAATTGTTACGAATTGTTGCGTATTATAATCTGTTTTGATCTATATCTTCATAACTGTTTAACATATTTTCACGAAATAAAGCTCAAACTCAGTGCAGGCACATCTTTCATAGAGATCCCAAACCGGGATCCCTATGGTTGATATCAAGTACCTTATTCTTTACAATTTTTGGTACTACTTTTGTTTTTTTTTCAAAATAAAACTGCAAATCCCTTTCCTGACACACCACTATGTTGCTTGCATATGACACCCGAAGTTCAAATATGTGTACTTTTACGTAACGCAAAGAGAAAATACCCTAATTATAGAAAACGTTTATATTTTCCTGAAAACGAAATAATATCTTGTCTTCTGCACCGGTTAATTTTGCTGCACCCTCTATATATATTTCGATGTCAGAACAAAATATGCTGTTTTCATATTCAACACATCAGGATAGATACGAAAGGCACAAATTAGGAGAAAAATTATAAAATGATGAAGTAAGCAAGATATATAATACATGAATGACTTTAACCCTTACCTTTTCAATGAGATCACATGACGCGCACCTTCTTTCAAAAATTGATTCGAATTACCACTGAGTTATTCACTTTTCTTATATATTTTTTTATTTCACGTAAAACTGTCGGTTAGCAACCTTCTGACAATATATCATATGTCAATATGTACATATTGAATTGTTACGAATTGTTGTGTATTATAATCTGTTTTGATCTATATCTTCCGAACTATTTAACATATTTTCACGAAATAAAGCTCAAACTGCAGTGCAGGCATATCTTTCATAGAGATCCCAAACCAGGATCCCTATGGTTGACATCAAGTACCTTATTCTTTACCATTTTTGGTACTACTTTTGTGTTTTTATCAAAATAACGCATATTTCACTGCACACCCCTTCCCTGAAACACCACTATGTTGCTTGCATATGACATCCGAAGTTCAAATATGTGTATTTTTACGTAACACAAAGAGAAAATACCCTAATTATAGAAAACGTTTATATTTTCCAGAAAACGAAATATTATCTTGTCTTCTGCAACGGTTAATTTTGCTGCACCCTGTACATATATTTCGATGTCAGAACAAAATATGCTGTTTTCACATTCTACACATCAGGATAGATACGAAAGGCACAAATTAGCAGAAAAATTATAAAATGATGAAGGTAGTAAGATATATCCTACATGACCGACTTTAACCTTTACCTTTTCGATGAGATCACAAGACGCACACCTTCTGTCAAAAATTGATTCGAATTACCACTGAGTTATTCACATTTCTTATAATTTTCTTATTTCACGTAAAACTATTGGTTGGCAACCTTCTGACAATATATCATATGTCAATATGTACATATTGAATTGTTACGAATTGTTGTGTATTATAATCTGTTTTGATCTATATCTTCCGAACTATTTAACATATTTTCACGAAATAAAGCTCAAACTGCAGTGCAGGAACATCTTTCATAGAGATCCCAAACCGGGATCCCTATGGTTGATATCAAACACCTTATTCTTTACCATTTTTGGTACTACTTTTGTGTTTTTATCAAAATAACGCATATTTCACTGCACACCCCTTCCCTGACACACCACTATGTTGCTTGCATATGACACCCGAAGTTAAAATATGTGTATTTTTACGTAACACAAAGAGAAAACACCCTAATTATAGAAAACGTTTATATTTTCCTGAAAACGAAATATTATCTTGTCTTCTGCAACGGTTAATTTTGCTGCACCCTGTATATATATTTCGATGTCAGAACAAAATATGCTGTTTTCACATTCTACACATCAGGACAGACACGAAAGGCACAAATTAGCAGAAAAATTATAAAATGATGAAGGTAGTAAGATATATTCTACATGAACGACTTTACCCCTTACCTTTTCGATGAGATCACGTGACGCACACCTTCTGTCAAAAATTGATTCGAATTACCACTGAGTTATTCACTTTTCTTATAATTTTCTTATTTCACGTAAAACTGTTGGTTGGCAACCTTCTGACAATATATCATATGTCGATACTTACATATTGAATTGTTACGAATTGTTGTGTATTACAATCTGTTTTTATCTATATCTTCCGAACTAATTAACATATTTTCACGAAATAAAGTTCGAACTGCAGTGCAGGCACATCTTTCATAGAGATCCCAAACCGGGATCCCTATGGTTGATATCAAGTACCTTATTCTTTACCATTTTTGGTACTACTTTTGTGTTTTTTTCAAAATAAAACTGCAAATCCCTTTCCTGACACACCACTATGTTGCTTGCATATGACACCCGAAGTTCAAATATGTGTACTTTTACGTAACGCAAAGAGAAAATACCCTAATTATAGAAAACGTTTATATTTTCCAGAAAACGAAATATTATCTTGTCTCATGCAGCGGTAAATTTTGCTGCACCCTGTATATATATTTCGATGTCAGAACAAAATATGCTGTTTTCATATTCAACACATCAGGATAGATACGAAAGGCACAAATTAGCAGAAAAATTATAAAATGATGAAGTAAGCAAGATATATAATACATGAATGACTCTAACCCTTACCTTTTCAATGAGATCACATGACGCGCACCTTCTGTCAAAAATTGATTCGAATTACAAATCAGTTATTCACTTTTCTTATATTTTTTTTATTTCACGTAAAACTGTCGGTTAGCAACCTTCTGACAATATATCATATGTCAATATGTACATATTGAATTGTTACGAATTGTTGCGTATTATAATCTGTTTTGATCTATATCTTCATAACTGTTTAACATATTTTCACGAAATAAAGCTCAAACTGCAGTGCAGGCACATCTTTCATAGAGATCCCAAACCGGGATCCCTATGGTTGATATCAAGTACCTTATTCTTTACAATTTTTGGTACTACTTTTGTGTTTTTTTCAAAATAAAACTGCAAATCCCTTTCCTGACACACCACTATGTTGCTTGCATATGACACCCGAAGTTCAAATATGTGTACTTTTACGTAACGCAAAGAGAAAATACCCTAATTATAGAAAACGTTTATATTTTCCTGAAAACGAAATAATATCTTGTCTTCTGCACCGGTTAATTTTGCTGCACCCTGTATATATATTTCGATGTCAGAACAAAATATGCTGTTTTCATATTCAACACATCAGGATAGATACGAAAGGCACAAATTAGGAGAAAAATTATAAAATGATGAAGTAAGCAAGATATATAATACATGAAGGACTTTAACCCTTACCTTTTCAATGAGATCACATGACGCGCACCTTCTTTCAAAAATTGATTCGAATTACCACTGAGTTATTCACTTTTCTTATATATTTTTTTATTTCACGTAAAACTGTCGGTTAGCAACCTTCTGACAATATATCATATGTCAATATGTACATATTGAATCGTTACGAATTGTTGTGTATTATAATCTGTTTTGATCTATATCTTCCGAACTATTTAACATATTTTCACGAAATAAAGCTCAAACTGCAGTGCAGGCACATATTTCATAGAGATCCCAAACCGGGATCCCTATGGTTGACATCAAGTACCTTATTCTTTACCATTTTTGGTACTACTTTTGTGTTTTTATCAAAATAACGCATATTTCACTGCACACCCCTTCCCTGAAACACCACTATGTTGCTTGCATATGACATCCGAAGTTCAAATATGTGTATTTTTACGTAACACAAAGAGAAAATACCCTAATTATAGAAAACGTTTATATTTTCCAGAAAACGAAATATTATCTTGTCTTCTGCAACGGTTAATTTTGCTGCAACCTGTATATATATTTCGATGTCAGAACAAAATATGCTGTTTTCACATTCTACACATCAGGATAGACACGAAAGGCACAAATTAGCAGAAAAATTATAAAATGATGAAGGTAGTAAGATATATTCTACATGAACGACTTTAACCCTTACCTTTTCAATGAGATCACGTGACGCACACCTTCTGTCAAAAATTGATTCCAATTACCACTGAGTTATTCACTTTTCTTATAATTTTCTTATTTCACGTAAAACTGTTGGTTGGCAACCTTCTGACAATATATCATATGTCGATACTTACATATTGAATTGTTACGAATTGTTGTGTATTACAATCTGTTTTGATCTATATCTTCCGAACTATTTAACATATTTTCACGAAATAAAGCTCAAACTGCAGTGCAGGCACATCTTTCATAGAGATCCCAAACCGGGATCCCTATTTTTGATATCAAGTACCTTATTCTTTACCATTTTTGGTACTACTTATGTGTTTTTATCAAAATAACGCATATTTCACTGCACACCCCTTCCCTGAAACACCACTATGTTGCTTGCATATGACATCCGAAGTTCAAATATGTGTATTTTTACGTAACACAAAGAGAAAATACCCTAATTATAGAAAACGTTTATATTTTCCTGAAAACGAAATATTATCTTGTCTTCTGCAACGGTTAATTTTGCTGCACCCTGTATATATATTTCGATGTCAGAACAAAATATGCTGTTTTCACATTCTACACATCAGGATAGATACGAAAGGCACAAATTAGCAGAAAAATTATAAAATGATGAAGGTAGTAAGATATATCCTACATGACCGACTTTAACCTTTACCTTTTCGATGAGATCACGTGACGCACACCTTCTGTCAAAAATTGATTCGAAATACCACTGAGTTATTCACTTTTCTTTTAATTTTCTTATTTCACGTAAAACTATTGGTTGGCAACCTTCTGACAATATATCATATGTCAATAGTTACATATTGAATTGTTACGAATTGTTGTGTATTATAATCTGTTTTGGTATCTATCTTCATAACTATTTAACATATTTTCACGAAATTCAGCTCAAACTGCAGTGCAGGCACATCTTTCATAGACACCAAAAACCGGAATCCCTATGGTTGATATCAAGTACCTTATTCTTTACCATTTTTGGTACTACTTTTGTGTTTTTATCAAAATAACGCATATTTCACTGCACACCCCTTCCCTGACACACCACTATGTTGCTTGCATATGACACCCGAAGTTAAAATATGTGTATTTTTACGTAACACAAAGAGAAAATACCCTAATTATAGAAAACGTTTATATTTTCCTGAAAACGAAATATTATCTTGTCTTCTGCAACGGTTAATTTTGCTGCACCCTGTATATATATTTCGATGTCAGAACAAAATATGCTGTTTTCACATTCTACACATCAGGACAGACACGAAAGGCACAAATTAGCAGAAAAATTATAAAATGATGAAGGTAGTAAGATATATTCTACATGAACGACTTTACCCCTTACCTTTTCGATGAGATCACGTGACGCACACCTTCTGTCAAAAATTGATTCGAATTACCACTGAGTTATTCACTTTTCTTATAATTTTCTTATTTCACGTAAAACTGTTGGTTGGCAACCTTCTGACAATATATCATATGTCGATACTTACATATTGAATTGTTACGAATTGTTGTGTATTACAATCTGTTTTTATCTATATCTTCCGAACTAATTAACATATTTTCACGAAATAAAGTTCGAACTGCAGTGCAGGCACATCTTTCATAGAGATCCCAAACCGGGATCCCTATGGTTGATATCAAGTACCTTATTCTTTACCATTTTTGGTACTACTTTTGTGTTTTTTTCAAAATAAAACTGCAAATCCCTTTCCTGACACACCACTATGTTGCTTGCATATGACACCCGAAGTTCAAATATGTGTACTTTTACGTAACGCAAAGAGAAAATACCCTAATTATAGAAAACGTTTATATTTTCCAGAAAACGAAATATTATCTTGTCTCATGCAGCGGTAAATTTTGCTGCACCCTGTATATATATTTCGATGTCAGAACAAAATATGCTGTTTTCATATTCAACACATCAGGATAGATACGAAAGGCACAAATTAGCAGAAAAATTATAAAATGATGAAGTAAGCAAGATATATAATACATGAATGACTCTAACCCTTACCTTTTCAATGAGATCACATGACGCGCACCTTCTGTCAAAAATTGATTCGAATTACAAATCAGTTATTCACTTTTCTTATATTTTTTTTATTTCACGTAAAACTGTCGGTTAGCAACCTTCTGACAATATATCATATGTCAATATGTACATATTGAATTGTTACGAATTGTTGCGTATTATAATCTGTTTTGATCTATATCTTCATAACTGTTTAACATATTTTCACGAAATAAAGCTCAAACTGCAGTGCAGGCACATCTTTCATAGAGATCCCAAACCGGGATCCCTATGGTTGATATCAAGTACCTTATTCTTTACAATTTTTGGTACTACTTTTGTGTTTTTTTCAAAATAAAACTGCAAATCCCTTTCCTGACACACCACTATGTTGCTTGCATATGACACCCGAAGTTCAAATATGTGTACTTTTACGTAACGCAAAGAGAAAATACCCTAATTATAGAAAACGTTTATATTTTCCTGAAAACGAAATAATATCTTGTCTTCTGCACCGGTTAATTTTGCTGCACCCTGTATATATATTTCGATGTCAGAACAAAATATGCTGTTTTCATATTCAACACATCAGGATAGATACGAAAGGCACAAATTAGGAGAAAAATTATAAAATGATGAAGTAAGCAAGATATATAATACATGAAGGACTTTAACCCTTACCTTTTCAATGAGATCACATGACGCGCACCTTCTTTCAAAAATTGATTCGAATTACCACTGAGTTATTCACTTTTCTTATATATTTTTTTATTTCACGTAAAACTGTCGGTTAGCAACCTTCTGACAATATATCATATGTCAATATGTACATATTGAATCGTTACGAATTGTTGTGTATTATAATCTGTTTTGATCTATATCTTCCGAACTATTTAACATATTTTCACGAAATAAAGCTCAAACTGCAGTGCAGGCACATATTTCATAGAGATCCCAAACCGGGATCCCTATGGTTGACATCAAGTACCTTATTCTTTACCATTTTTGGTACTACTTTTGTGTTTTTATCAAAATAACGCATATTTCACTGCACACCCCTTCCCTGAAACACCACTATGTTGCTTGCATATGACATCCGAAGTTCAAATATGTGTATTTTTACGTAACACAAAGAGAAAATACCCTAATTATAGAAAACGTTTATATTTTCCAGAAAACGAAATATTATCTTGTCTTCTGCAACGGTTAATTTTGCTGCAACCTGTATATATATTTCGATGTCAGAACAAAATATGCTGTTTTCACATTCTACACATCAGGATAGACACGAAAGGCACAAATTAGCAGAAAAATTATAAAATGATGAAGGTAGTAAGATATATTCTACATGAACGACTTTAACCCTTACCTTTTCAATGAGATCACGTGACGCACACCTTCTGTCAAAAATTGATTCCAATTACCACTGAGTTATTCACTTTTCTTATAATTTTCTTATTTCACGTAAAACTGTTGGTTGGCAACCTTCTGACAATATATCATATGTCGATACTTACATATTGAATTGTTACGAATTGTTGTGTATTACAATCTGTTTTGATCTATATCTTCCGAACTATTTAACATATTTTCACGAAATAAAGCTCAAACTGCAGTGCAGGCACATCTTTCATAGAGATCCCAAACCGGGATCCCTATTTTTGATATCAAGTACCTTATTCTTTACCATTTTTGGTACTACTTATGTGTTTTTATCAAAATAACGCATATTTCACTGCACACCCCTTCCCTGAAACACCACTATGTTGCTTGCATATGACATCCGAAGTTCAAATATGTGTATTTTTACGTAACACAAAGAGAAAATACCCTAATTATAGAAAACGTTTATATTTTCCTGAAAACGAAATATTATCTTGTCTTCTGCAACGGTTAATTTTGCTGCACCCTGTATATATATTTCGATGTCAGAACAAAATATGCTGTTTTCACATTCTACACATCAGGATAGATACGAAAGGCACAAATTAGCAGAAAAATTATAAAATGATGAAGGTAGTAAGATATATCCTACATGACCGACTTTAACCTTTACCTTTTCGATGAGATCACGTGACGCACACCTTCTGTCAAAAATTGATTCGAAATACCACTGAGTTATTCACTTTTCTTTTAATTTTCTTATTTCACGTAAAACTATTGGTTGGCAACCTTCTGACAATATATCATATGTCAATAGTTACATATTGAATTGTTACGAATTGTTGTGTATTATAATCTGTTTTGGTATCTATCTTCATAACTATTTAACATATTTTCACGAAATTCAGCTCAAACTGCAGTGCAGGCACATCTTTCATAGACACCAAAAACCGGAATCCCTATGGTTGATATCAAGTACCTTATTCTTTACCATTTTTGGTACTACTTTTGTGTTTTTATCAAAATAACGCATATTTCACTGCACACCCCTTCCCTGACACACCACTATGTTGCTTGCATATGACACCCGAAGTTAAAATATGTGTATTTTTACGTAACACAAAGAGAAAATACCCTAATTATAGAAAACGTTTATATTTTCCTGAAAACGAAATATTATCTTGTCTTCTGCAACGGTTAATTTTGCTGCACCCTGTATATATATTTCGATGTCAGAACAAAATATGCTGTTTTCATATTCAACACATCAGGATAGATACGAAAGGCACAAATTAGGAGAAAAATTATAAAATGATGAAGTAAGCAAGATATATAATACATGAAGGACTTTAACCCTTACCTTTTCAATGAGATCACATGACGCGCACCTTCTTTCAAAAATTGATTCGAATTACCACTGAGTTATTCACTTTTCTTATATATTTTTTTATTTCACGTAAAACTGTCGGTTAGCAACCTTCTGACAATATATCATATGTCAATATGTACATATTGAATTGTTACGAATTGTTGTGTATTATAATCTGTTTTGATCTATATCTTCCGAACTATTTAACATATTTTCACGAAATAAAGCTCAAACTGCAGTGCAGGCATATCTTTCATAGAGATCCCAAACCGGGATCCCTATGGTTGACATCAAGTACCTTATTCTTTACCATTTTTGGTACTACTTTTGTGTTTTTATCAAAATAACGCATATTTCACTGCACACCCCTTCCCTGAAACACCACTATGTTGCTTGCATATGACATCCGAAGTTCAAATATGTGTATTTTTACGTAACACAAAGAGAAAATACCCTAATTATAGAAAACGTTTATATTTTCCAGAAAACGAAATATTATCTTGTCTTCTGCAACGGTTAATTTTGCTGCACCCTGTATATATATTTCGATGTCAGAACAAAATATGCTGTTTTCACATTCTACACATCAGGATAGATACGAAAGGCACAAATTAGCAGAAAAATTATAAAATGATGAAGGTAGTAAGATATATCCTACATGACCGACTTTATCCTTTACCTTTTCGATGAGATCACAAGACGCACACCTTCTGTCAAAAATTGATTCGAATTACCACTGAGTTATTCACATTTCTTATAATTTTCTTATTTCACGTAAAACTATTGGTTGGCAACCTTCTGACAATATATCATATGTCAATATGTACATATTGAATTGTTACGAATTGTTGTGTATTATAATCTGTTTTGATCTATATCTTCCGAACTATTTAACATATTTTCACGAAATAAAGCTCAAACTGCAGTGCAGGAACATCTTTCATAGAGATCCCAAACCGGTATCCCTATGGTTGATATCAAACACCTTATTCTTTACCATTTTTGGTACTACTTTTGTGTTTTTATCAAAATAACGCATATTTCACTGCACACCCCTTCCCTGACACACCACTATGTTGCTTGCATATGACACCCGAAGTTAAAATATGTGTATTTTTACGTAACACAAAGAGAAAATACCCTAATTATAGAAAACGTTTATATTTTCCTGAAAACGAAATATTATCTTGTCTTCTGCAACGGTTAATTTTGCTGCACCCTGTATATATATTTCGATGTCAGAACAAAATATGCTGTTTTCACATTCTACACATCAGGACAGACACGAAAGGCACAAATTAGCAGAAAAATTATAAAATGATGAAGGTAGTAAGATATATTCTACATGAACGACTTTACCCCTTACCTTTTCGATGAGATCACGTGACGCACACCTTCTGTCAAAAATTGATTCGAATTACCACTGAGTTATTCACTTTTCTTATAATTTTCTTATTTCACGTAAAACTGTTGGTTGGCAACCTTCTGACAATATATCATATGTCGATACTTACATATTGAATTGTTACGAATTGTTGTGTATTACAATCTGTTTTGATCTATATCTTCCGAACTAATTAACATATTTTCACGAAATAAAGTTCAAACTGCAGTGCAGGCACATCTTTCATAGAGATCCCAAACCGGGATCCCTATGGATGATATCAAGTACCTTATTCTTTACCATTTTTGGTACTACTTTTGTGTTTTTTTCAAAATAAAACTGCAAATCCCTTTCCTGACACACCATTATGTTGCTTGCATATGACACCCGAAGTTCAAATATGTGTACTTTTACGTAACGCAAAGAGAAAATACACTAATTATAGAAAACGTTTATATTTTCCAGGAAACGAAATATTATCTTGTCTCATGCAGCGGTAAATTTTGCTGCACCCTGTATATATATTTCGATGTCAGAACAAAATATGCTGTTTTCATATTCAACACATCAGGATAGATACGAAAGGCACAAATTAGCAGAAAAATTATAAAATGATGAAGTAAGCAAGATATATAATACATGAATGACTTTAACCCTTACCTTTTCAATGAGATCACATGACGCGCACCTTCTGTCAAAAATTGATTCCAATTACCACTCAGTTATTCACATTTCTTGTAATTTTCTTATTTCACGTAAAACTATTGGTTGGCAACCTTCTGACAATATATCATATGTCAATATGTACATATTGAATTGTTACGAATTGTTGTGTATTATAATATGTTTTGATCTGTATCTTCCGAACTATTTAACATATTTTCACGAAATAAAGCTCAAACTGCAGTGCAGGAACATCTTTCATAGAGATCCCAAACAGGGATCCCTATGGTTGATATCAAGTACCTTATTCTTTACCATTTTTGGTACTACTTTTGTGTTTTTTTCAAAATAACGCATATTTCACTGCACACCCCTTCCCTGACACACCACTATGTTGCTTGCATATGACACCCGAAGTTAAAATATGTGTATTTTTACGTAACACAAAGAGAAAATACCCTAATTATAGAAAACGTTTATATTTTCCTGAAAACGAAATATTATCTTGTCTTCTGCAACGGTAAATTTTGCTGCACCCTGTATATATATTTCGATGTCAGAACAAAATATGCTGTTTTCACATTCTACACATCAGGATAGACACGAAAGGCACAAATTAGCAGAAAAATTATAAAATGATGAAGGTAGTAAGATATATTCTACCTGAACGACTTTAACCCTTACCTTTTCGATGAGATCACGTGACGCACACCTTCTGTCAAAAATTGATTCCAATTACCACTGAGTTATTCACTTTTCTTATAATTTTCTTATTTCACGTAAAACTGTTGGTTGGCAACCTTCTGGCAATATATCATATGTCGATACTTACATATTGAATTGTTACGAATTGTTGTGTATTACAATCTGTTTTGATCTATATCTTTCGAACTATTTAACATATTTTCACGAAATAAAGCTCAAACTGCAGTGCAGGCACATCTTTCATAGAGATCCCAAACCGGGATCCCTATGGTTGATATCAAGTACCTTATTCTTTACCATTTTTGGTACTACTTTTGTGTTTTTATCAAAATAACGCATATTTCACTGCACACCCCTTCCCTGAAACACCACTATGTTGCTTGCATATGACATCCGAAGTTCAAACATGTGTATTTTTACGTAACACAAAGAGAAAATACCCTAATTATAGAAAACGTTTATATTTTCCTGAAAACGAAATATTATCTTGTCTTCTGCAACGGTTAATTTTGCTGCACCCTGTATATATATTTCGATGTCAGAACAAAATATGCTGTTTTCACATTCTACACATCAGGATAGATACGAAAGGCACAAATTAGCAGAAAAATTATAAAATGATGAAGGTAGTAAGATATATCCTACATGACCGACTTTAACCTTTACCTTTTCGATGAGATCACGTGACGCACACCTTCTGTCAAAAATTGATTCGAAATACCACTGAGTTATTCACTTTTCTTTTAATTTTCTTATTTCACGTAAAACTATTGGTTGGCAACCTTCTGACAATATATCATATGTCAATAGTTACATATTGAATTGTTACGAATTGTTGTGTATTATAATCTGTTTTGGTATCTATCTTCATAACTATTTAACATATTTTCACGAAATTCAGCTCAAACTGCAGTGCAGGCACATCTTTCATAGACACCCCAAACCGGAATCCCTATGGTTGATATCAAGTACCTTATTCTTTACCATTTTTGGTACTACTTTTGTGTTTTTTTTTTCAAAATAAAACTGCAAATCCCTTTCCTGACACACCACTATGTTGCTTGCATATGACACCCGAAGTTCAAATATGTGTACTTTTACGTAACGCAAAGAGAAAATACCCTAATTATAGAAAACGTTTATATTTTCCAGAAAACGAAATATTATCTTGTCTCATGCAGCGGTAAATTTTGCTGCACCCTGTATATATATTTCGATGTCAGAACAAAATATGCTGTTTTCATATTCAACACATCAGGATAGATACGAAAGGCACAAATTAGCAGAAAAATTATAAAATGATGAAGTAAGCAAGATATATAATACATGAATGACTTTAACCCTTACCTTTTCAATGAGATCACATGACGCGCACCTTCTGTCAAAAATTGATTCGAATTACAAATCAGTTATTCACTTTTCTTATATTTTTTTTATTTCACGTAAAACTGTCGGTTAGCAACCTTCTGACAATATATCATATGTCAATATGTACATATTGAATTGTTACGAATTGTTGCGTATTATAATCTGTTTTGATCTATATCTTCATAACTGTTTAACATATTTTCACGAAATAAAGATCAAACTGCAGTGCAGGCACATCTTTCATAGAGATCCCAAACCGGGATCCCTATGGTTGATATCAAGTACCTTATTCTTTACCATTTTTGGTACTACTTTTGTGTTTTTTTCAAAATAACGCATATTTCACTGCAAACCCCTTACTTGACACACCACTATGTTGCTTGCATATGACACCCGAAGTTCAAATATGTGTATTTTTACGTAACACAAAGAGAAAATACCCTAATTATAGAAAACGTTTATATTTTCCTGAAAACGAAATATTATCTTGTCTTCTGCAACTGTTAATTTTGCTGCACCCTGTATATATATTTCGATGTCAGAACAAAATATGCTGTTTTCATATTCAACACATCAGGATAGATACGAAAGGCACAAATTAGCAGAAAAATTATAAAATGATGAAGTAAGCAAGATATATAATTCATGAAGGACTTTAACCCTTACCTTTTCAATGAGATCACATGACGCGCACCTTCTTTCAAAAATTGATTCGAATTACCACTGAGTTATTCACTTTTCTTATATATTTTTTTATTTCACGTAAAACTGTCGGTTAGCAACCTTCTGACAATATATCATATGTCAATATGTACATATTGAATTGTTACGAATTGTTGTGTATTATAATCTGTTTTGATCTATATCTTCCGAACTATTTAACATATTTTCACGAAATAAAGCTCAAACTGCAGTGCAGGCACATCTTTCATAGAGATCCCAAACCGGGATCCCTATGGTTGATATCAAGTACCTTATTCTTTACCATTTTTGGTACTACTTTTGTGTTTTTTTCAAAATAAAACTGCAAATCCCTTTCCTGACACACCACTATGTTGCTTGCATACGACACCCGAAGTTCAAATATGTGTACTTTTACGTAACGCAAAGAGAAAATACCCTAATTATAGAAAACGTTTATATTTTCCTGAAAACGAAATATTATCTTGTCTTCTGCAGCGGTTAATTTTGCTGCACCCTCTATATATATTTCGATGTCAGAACAAAATATGCTGTTTTCATATTCAACACATCAGGATAGATACGAAAGGCACAAATTAGGAGAAAAATTATAAAATGATGAAGTAAGCAAGATATATAATACATGAAGGACTTTAACCCTTACCTTTTCAATGAGATCACATGACGCGCACCTTCTTTCAAAAATTGATTCGAATTACCACTGAGTTATTCACTTTTCTTATATATTTTTTTATTTCACGTAAAACTGTCGGTTAGCAACCTTCTGACAATATATCATATGTCGATACTTACATATTGAATTGTTACGAATTGTTGTGTATTACAATCTGTTTTGATCTATATCTTCCGAACTATTTAACATATTTTCACGAAATAAAGCTCAAACTGCAGTGCAGGAACATCTTTCATAGAGATCTTAAACCGGGATCCCTATGGTTGATATCAAGTACCTTATTCTTTACCATTTTTGGTACTACTTTTGTGTTTTTATCAAAATAACGCATATTTCACTGCACACCCCTTCCCTGAAACACCACTATGTTGCTTGCATATGACATCCGAAGTTCAAATATGTGTATTTTTACGTAACACAAAGAGAAAATACCCTAATTATAGAAAACGTTTATATTTTCCTGAAAACGAAATATTATCTTGTCTTCTGCAACGGTTAATTTTGCTGCACCCTGTATATATATTTCGATGTCAGAACAAAATATGCTGTTTTCACATTCTACACATCAGGATAGATACGAAAGGCACAAATTAGCAGAAAAATTATAAAATGATGAAGGTAGTAAGATATATCCTACATGACCGACTTTAACCTTTACCTTTTCGATGAGATCACGTGACGCACACCTTCTGTCAAAAATTGATTCGAATTACCACTGAGTTATTCACATTTCTTATAATTTTCTTATTTCACGTAAAACTATTGGTTGGCAACCTTCTGACAATATATCATATGTCAATAGTTACATATTGAATTGTTACGAATTGTTGTGTATTATAATCTGTTTTGATCTATATCTTCCGAACTATTTAACATATTTTCACGAAATAAAGCTCAAACTGCAGTGCAGGAACATCCTTCATAGAGGTCCCAAACCGGGATCCCTATGGTTGATATCAAGTACCTTATTCTTTACCATTTTTGGTGCTACTTATGTGTTTTTATCAAAATAACGCATATTTTACTGCACACCCCTTCCCTGAAACACCACTATGTTGCTTGCATATGACATCCGAAGTTCAAATATGTGTATTTTTACGTAACACAAAGAGAAAATACCCTAATTATAGAAAACGTTTATATTTTCCTGAAAACGAAATATTATCTTGTCTTCTGCAACGGTTAATTTTGCTGCACCCTGTATATATATATTTCGATGTCAGAACAAAATATGCTGTTTTCACATTCTACACATCAGGATAGATACGAAAGGCACAAATTAGCAGAAAAATTATAAAATGATGAAGGTAGTAAGATATATCCTACATGACCGACTTTAACCTTTACCTTTTCGATGAGATCACGTGACGCACACCTTCTGTCAAAAATTGATTCGAAATACCACTGAGTTATTCACATTTCTTTTAATTTTCTTATTTCACGTAAAACTATTGGTTGGCAACCTTCTGACAATATATCATATGTCAATAGTTACATATTGAATTGTTACGAATTGTTGTGTATTATAATCTGTTTTGGTATCTATCTTCATAACTATTTAACATATTTTCACGAAATTCAGCTCAAACTGCAGTGCAGGCACATCTTTCATAGACACCCCAAACCGGAATCCCTATGGTTGATATCAAGTACCTTATTCTTTACCATTTTTGGTACTACTTTTGTGTTTTTTTTTCAAAATAAAACTGCAAATCCCTTTCCTGACACACCACTATGTTGCTTGCATATGACACCCGAAGTTCAAATATGTGTACTTTTACGTAACGCAAAGAGAAAATACCCTAATTATAGAAAACGTTTATATTTTCCAGAAAACGAAATATTATCTTGTCTCATGCAGCGGTAAATTTTGCTGCACCCTGTATATATATTTCGATGTCAGAACAAAATATGCTGTTTTCATATTCAACACATCAGGATAGATACGAAAGGCACAAATTAGCAGAAAAATTATAAAATGATGAAGTAAGCAAGATATATAATACATGAATGACTTTAACCCTTACCTTTTCAATGAGATCACATGACGCGCACCTTCTGTCAAAAATTGATTCGAATTACAAATCAGTTATTCACTTTTCTTATATTTTTTTTATTTCACGTAAAACTGTCGGTTAGCAACCTTCTGACAATATATCATATGTCAATATGTACATATTGAATTGTTACGAATTGTTGTGTATTATAATCTGTTTTGATCTATATCTTCATAACTGTTTAACATATTTTCACGAAATAAAGATCAAACTGCAGTGCAAGCACATCATTCATAGAGATCCCAAACCGGGATCCCTATGGTTGATATCAAGTACCTTATTCTTTACCA
This sequence comes from Thermobia domestica, assembly GCF_964235325.1. Classification (NCBI taxonomy): domain Eukaryota; kingdom Metazoa; phylum Arthropoda; class Insecta; order Zygentoma; family Lepismatidae; genus Thermobia; species Thermobia domestica. Next base: position 102,253 of record NW_027656121.1, on the reverse strand, counting down.
TTTTTGGTACTACTTTTGTGTTTTTTTCAAAATAACGCATATTTCACTGCAAACCCCTTACTTGACACACCACTATGTTGCTTGCATATGACACCCGAAGTTCAAATATGTGTATTTTTACGTAACACAAAGAGAAAATACCCTAATTATAGAAAACGTTTATATTTTCCTGAAAACGAAATATTATCTTGTCTTCTGCAACTGTTAATTTTGCTGCACCCTGTATATATATTTCGATGTCAGAACAAAATATGCTGTTTTCATATTCAACACATCAGGATAGATACGAAAGGCACAAATTAGCAGAAAAATTATAAAATGATGAAGTAAGCAAGATATATAATTCATGAAGGACTTTAACCCTTACCTTTTCAATGAGATCACATGACGCGCACCTTCTTTCAAAAATTGATTCGAATTACCACTGAGTTATTCACTTTTCTTATATATTTTTTTATTTCACGTAAAACTGTCGGTTAGCAACCTTCTGACAATATATCATATGTCAATATGTACATATTGAATTGTTACGAATTGTTGTGTATTATAATCTGTTTTGATCTATATCTTCCGAACTATTTAACATATTTTCACGAAATAAAGCTCAAACTGCAGTGCAGGCACATCTTTCATAGAGATCCCAAACCGGGATCCCTATGGTTGATATCAAGTACCTTATTCTTTACCATTTTTGGTGCTACTTTTGTGTTTTTTTCAAAATAAAACTGCAAATCCCTTTCCTGACACACCACTATGTTGCTTGCATACGACACCCGAATTTCAAATATGTGTACTTTTACGTAACGCAAAGAGAAAATACCCTAATTATAGAAAACGTTTATATTTTCCTGAAAACGAAATATTATCTTGTCTTCTGCAGCGGTTAATTTTGCTGCACCCTCTATATATATTTCGATGTCAGAACAAAATATGCTGTTTTCATATTCAACACATCAGGATAGACACGAAAGGCACAAATTAGCAGAAAAATTATAAAATGATGAAGTAAGCAAGATATATAATACATGAAGGACTTTAGCCCTTACCTTTTCAATGAGATCACATGACGCGCACCTTCTTTCAAAAATTTATTCGAATTACCACTGAGTTATTCACTTTTCTTATATATTTTTTTATTTCACGTAAAACTGTCGGTTAGCAACCTTCTGACAATATATCATATGTCAATATGTACATATTGAATTGTTACGAATTGTTGTGTATTATAATCTGTTTTGATCTATATCTTCCGAACTATTTAACATATTTTCACGAAATAAAGCTCAAATTGCAGTGCAGGCACATCTTTCATAGAGATCCCAAACCGGGATCCCTATGGTTGATATCAAGTACCTTATTCTTTACCATTTTTAGTACTACTTTTGTGTTTTTATCAAAATAACGCATATTTCACTGCACACCCCTTCCCTGAAACACCACTATGTTGCTTGCATATGACATCCGAAGTTCAAATATGTGTATTTTTACGTAACACAAAGAGAAAATACCCTAATTATAGAAAACGTTTATATTTGCTTAAAAAGAAATATTATCTTGTCTTCTGCAACGGTTAATTTTGCTGCACCCTGTATATATATTTCGATGTCAGAATAAATATGCTGTTTTCACATTCTACACATCAAGATAGATACGAAAGGCACAAATTAGCAGAAAAATTATAAAATGATGAAGGTAGTAAGATATATCCTACATGACTGACTTTAACCTTTACCTTTTCGATGAGATCACGTGACGCACACCTTCTGTCAAAAATTGATTCGAAATACCACTGAGTTATTCACTTTTCTTTTAATTTTCTTATTTCACGTAAAACTATTGGTTGGCAACCTTCTGACAATATATCATATGTCAATAGTTACATATTGAATTGTTACGAATTGTTGTGTATTATAATCTGTTTTGGTATCTATCTTCAAAACTATTTAACATATTTTCACGAAATTCAGCTCAAACTGCAGTGCAGGCACATCTTTCATAGACACCCCAAACCGGAATCCCTATGGTTGATATCAAGTACCTTATTCTTTACCATTTTTGGTACTTCTTTTGTGTTTTTTTTTCAAAATAAAACTGCAAATCCCTTTCCTGACACACCACTATGTTGCTTGCATATGACACCCGAAGTTCAAATATGTGTACTTTTACGTAACGCAAAGAGAAAATACCCTAATTATAGAAAACGTTTATATTTTCCAGAAAACGAAATATTATCTTGTCTCATGCAGCGGTAAATTTTGCTGCACCCTGTATATATATTTCGATGTCAGAACAAAATATGCTGTTTTCATATTCAACACATCAGGATAGATACGAAAGGCACAAATTAGGAGAAAAATTATAAAATGATGAAGGTAGTAAGATATATCCTACATGACCGACTTTAACCTTTACCTTTTCGATGAGATCACGTGACGCACACCTTCTGTCAAAAATTGATTCGAAATACCACTGAGTTATTCACTTTTCTTTTAATTTTCTTATTTCACGTAAAACTATTGGTTGGCAACCTTCTGACAATATATCATATGTCAATAGTTACATATTGAATTGTTACGAATTGTTGTGTATTATAATCTGTTTTGGTATCTATCTTCATAACTATTTAACATATTTTCACGAAATTCAGCTCAAACTGCAGTGCAGGCACATCTTTCATAGACACCCCAAACCGGAATCCCTATGGTTGATATCAAGTACCTTATTCTTTACCATTTTTGGTACTACTTTTGTGTTTTTTTTTTCAAAATAAAACTGCAAATCCCTTTCCTGACACACCACTATGTTGCTTGCATATGACACCCGAAGTTCAAATATGTGTACTTTTACGTAACGCAAAGAGAAAATACCCTAATTATAGAAAACGTTTATATTTTCCAGAAAACGAAATATTATCTTGTCTCATGCAGCGGTAAATTTTGCTGCACCCTGTATATATATTTCGATGTCAGAACAAAATATGCTGTTTTCATATTCAACACATCAGGATAGATACGAAAGGCACAAATTAGCAGAAAAATTATAAAATGATGAAGTAAGCAAGATATATAATACATGAATGACTTTAACCCTTACCTTTTCAATGAGATCACATGACGCGCACCTTCTGTCAAAAATTGATTCGAATTACAAATCAGTTATTCACTTTTCTTATATTTTTTTTATTTCACGTAAAACTGTCGGTTAGCAACCTTCTGACAATATATCATATGTCAATATGTACATATTGAATTGTTACGAATTGTTGCGTATTATAATCTGTTTTGATCTATATCTTCATAACTGTTTAACATATTTTCACGAAATAAAGATCAAACTGCAGTGCAAGCACATCATTCATAGAGATCCCAAACCGGGATCCCTATGGTTGATATCAAGTACCTTATTCTTTACCATTTTTGGTACTACTTTTGTGTTTTTTTCAAAATAACGTATATTTCACTGCAAACCCCTTACTTGACACACCACTATGTTGCTTGCATATGACACCCGAAGTTCAAATATGTGTATTTTTACGTAACACAAAGAGAAAATACCCTAATTATAGAAAACGTTTATATTTTCCTGAAAACGAAATATTATCTTGTCTTCTGCAACTGTTAATTTTGCTGCACCCTGTATATATATTTCGATGTCAGAACAAAATATGCTGTTTTCATATTCAACACATCAGGATAGATACGAAAGGCACAAATTAGCAGAAAAATTATAAAATGATGAAGTAAGCAAGATATATAATTCATGAAGGACTTTAACCCTTACCTTTTCAATGAGATCACATGACGCGCACCTTCTTTCAAAAATTGATTCGAATTACCACTGAGTTATTCACTTTTCTTATATATTTTTTTATTTCACGTAAAACTGTCGGTTAGCAACCTTCTGACAATATATCATATGTCAATATGTACATATTGAATTGTTACGAATTGTTGTGTATTATAATCTGTTTTGATCTATATCTTCCGAACTATTTAACATATTTTCACGAAATAAAGCTCAAACTGCAGTGCAGGCACATCTTTCATAGAGATCCCAAACCGGGATCCCTATGGTTGATATCAAGTACCTTATTCTTTACCATTTTTGGTACTACTTTTGTGTTTTTTTCAAAATAAAACTGCAAATCCCTTTCCTGACACACCACTATGTTGCTTGCATACGACACCCGAATTTCAAATATGTGTACTTTTACGTAACGCAAAGAGAAAATACCCTAATTATAGAAAACGTTTATATTTTCCTGAAAACGAAATATTATCTTGTCTTCTGCAGCGGTTAATTTTGCTGCACCCTCTATATATATTTCGATGTCAGAACAAAATATGCTGTTTTCATATTCAACACATCAGGATAGATACGAAAGGCACAAATTAGGAGAAAAATTATAAAATGATGAAGTAAGCAAGATATATAATACATGAAGGACTTTAACCCTTACCTTTTCAATGAGATCACATGACGCGCACCTTCTTTCAAAAATTTATTCGAATTACCACTGAGTTATTCACTTTTCTTATATATTTTTTTATTTCACGTAAAACTGTCGGTTAGCAACCTTCTGACAATATATCATATGTCGATACTTACATATTGAATTGTTACGAATTGGTGTGTATTACAATCTGTTTTGATCTATATCTTCCGAACTATTTAACATATTTTCACGAAATAAAGCTCAAACTGCAGTGCAGGAACATCTTTCATAGAGATCCCAAACCGGGATCCCTATGGTTGATATCAAGTACCTTATTCTTTACCATTTTTGGTACTACTTTTGTGTTTTTATCAAAATAACGCATATTTCACTGCACACCCCTTCCCTGAAACACCACTATGTTGCTTGCATATGACATCCGAAGTTCAAATATGTGTATTTTTACGTAACACAAAGAGAAAATACCCTAATTATAGAAAACGTTTATATTTTCCTGAAAACGAAATATTATCTTGTCTTCTGCAACGGTTAATTTTGCTGCACCCTGTATATATATTTCGATGTCAGAACAAAATATGCTGTTTTCACATTCTACACATCAGGATAGATACGAAAGGCACAAATTAGCAGAAAAATTATAAAATGATGAAGGTAGTAAGATATATCCTACATGACCGACTTTAACCTTTACCTTTTCGATGAGATCACGTGACGCACACCTTCTGTCAAAAATTGATTCGAATTACCACTGAGTTATTCACATTTCTTATAATTTTCTTATTTCACGTAAAACTATTGGTTGGCAACCTTCTGACAATATATCATATGTCAATATGTACATATTGAATTGTTACGAATTGTTGTGTATTATAATCTGTTTTGATCTATATCTTCCGAACTATTTAACATATTTTCACGAAATAAAGCTCAAACTGCAGTGCAGGAACATCCTTCATAGAGGTCCCAAACCGGGATCCCTATGGTTGATATCAAGTACCTTATTCTTTACCATTTTTGGTACTACTTTTGTGTTTTTTTCAAAATAAAACTGCAAATCCCTTTCCTGACACACCACTATGTTGCTTGCATACGACACCCGAATTTCAAATATGTGTACTTTTACGTAACGCAATAAGAAAATACCCTAATTATAGAAAACGTTTATATTTTCCTGAAAACGAAATATTATCTTGTCTTCTGCAGCGGTTAATTTTGCTGCACCCTCTATATATATTTCGATGTCAGAACAAAATATGCTGTTTTCATATTCAACACATCAGGATAGATACGAAAGGCACAAATTAGGAGAAAAATTATAAAATGATGAAGTAAGCAAGATATATAATACATGAAGGACTTTAACCCTTACCTTTTCAATGAGATCACATGACGCGCACCTTCTTTCAAAAATTTATTCGAATTACCACTGAGTTATTCACTTTTCTTATATATTTTTTTATTTCACGTAAAACTGTCGGTTAGCAACCTTCTGACAATATATCATATGTCGATACTTACATATTGAATTGTTACGAATTGTTGTGTATTACAATCTGTTTTGATCTATATCTTCCGAACTATTTAACATATTTTCACGAAATAAAGCTCAAACTGCAGGGCAGGAACATCTTTCATAGAGATCCCAAACCGGGATCCCTATGGTTGATATCAAGTACCTTATTCTTTACCATTTTTGGTACTACTTTTGTGTTTTTATCAAAATAACGCATATTTCACTGCACACCCCTTCCCTGAAACACCACTATGTTGCTTGCATATGACATCCGAAGTTCAAATATGTGTATTTTTACGTAACACAAAGAGAAAATACCCTAATTATAGAAAACGTTTATATTTTCCTGAAAACGAAATATTATCTTGTCTTCTGCAACGGTTAATTTTGCTGCATCCTGTATATATATTTCGATGTCAGAACAAAATATGCTGTTTTCACATTCTACACATCAGGATAGATACGAAAGGCACAAATTAGCAGAAAAATTATAAAATGATGAAGGTAGTAAGATATATCCTACATGACCGACTTTAACCTTTACCTTTTCGATGAGATCACGTGACGCACACCTTCTGTCAAAAATTGATTCGAATTACCACTGAGTTATTCACATTTCTTATAATTTTCTTATTTCACGTAAAACTATTGGTTGGCAACCTTCTGACAATATATCATATGTCAATATGTACATATTGAATTGTTACGAATTGTTGTGTATTATAATCTGTTTTGATCTATATCTTCCGAACTATTTAACATATTTTCACGAAATAAAGCTCAAACTGCAGTGCAGGAACATCCTTCATAGAGGTCCCAAACCGGGATCCCTATGGTTGATATCAAGTACCTTATTCTTTACCATTTTTGGTGCTACTTATGTGTTTTTATCAAAATAACGCATATTTTACTGCACACCCCTTCCCTGAAACACCACTATGTTGCTTGCATATGACATCCGAAGTTCAAATATGTGTATTTTTACGTAACACAAAGAGAAAATACCCTAATTATAGAAAACGTTTATATTTTCCTGAAAACGAAATATTATCTTGTCTTCTGCAACGGTTAATTTTGCTGCACCCTGTATATATATATTTCGATGTCAGAACAAAATATGCTGTTTTCACATTCTACACATCAGGATAGATACGAAAGGCACAAATTAGCAGAAAAATTATAAAATGATGAAGGTAGTAAGATATATCCTACATGACCGACGTTAACCTTTACCTTTTCGATGAGATCACGTGACGCACACCTTCTGTCAAAAATTGATTCGAAATACCACTGAGTTATTCACTTTTCTTTTAATTTTCTTATTTCACGTAAAACTATTGGTTGGCAACCTTCTGACAATATATCATATGTCAATAGTTACATATTGAATTGTTACGAATTGTTGTGTATTATAATCTGTTTTGGTATCTATCTTCATAACTATTTAACATATTTTCACGAAATTCAGCTCAAACTGCAGTGCAGGCACATCTTTCATAGACACCCCAAACCGGAATCATTATGGTTGATATCAAGTACCTTATTCTTTACCATTTTTGGTACTACTTTTGTGTTTTTTTTTCAAAATAAAACTGCAAATCCCTTTCCTGACACACCACTATGTTGCTTGCATATGACACCCGAAGTTCAAATATGTGTATTTTTACGTAACACAAAGAGAAAATACCCTAATTATAGAAAACGTTTATATTTTCCTGAAAACGAAATATTATCTTGTCTTCTGCAACGGTTAATTTTGCTGCACCCTGTATATATATTTCGATGTCAGAACAAAATATGCTGTTTTCACATTCTACACATCAGGATAGATACGAAAGGCACAAATTAGCAGAAAAATTATAAAATGATGAAGGTAGTAAGATATATCCTACATGACCGACTTTAACCTTTACCTTTTCGATGAGATCACGTGACGCACACCTTCTGTCAAAAATTGATTCGAATTACCACTGAGTTATTCACATTTCTTATAATTTTCTTATTTCACGTAAAACTATTGGTTGGCAACCTTCTGACAATATATCATATGTCAATATGTACATATTGAATTGTTACGAATTGTTGTGTATTATAATCTGTTTTGATCTATATCTTCCGAACTATTTAACATATTTTCACGAAATAAAGCTCAAACTGCAGTGCAGGAACATCCTTCATAGAGGTCCCAAACCGGGATCCCTATGGTTGATATCAAGTACCTTATTCTTTACCATTTTTGGTACTACTTTTGTGTTTTTTTCAAAATAAAACTGCAAATCCCTTTCCTGACACACCACTATGTTGCTTGCATACGACACCCGAATTTCAAATATGTGTACTTTTACGTAACGCAATAAGAAAATACCCTAATTATAGAAAACGTTTATATTTTCCTGAAAACGAAATATTATCTTGTCTTCTGCAGCGGTTAATTTTGCTGCACCCTCTATATATATTTCGATGTCAGAACAAAATATGCTGTTTTCATATTCAACACATCAGGATAGATACGAAAGGCACAAATTAGGAGAAAAATTATAAAATGATGAAGTAAGCAAGATATATAATACATGAAGGACTTTAACCCTTACCTTTTCAATGAGATCACATGACGCGCACCTTCTTTCAAAAATTGATTCGAATTACCACTGAGTTATTCACTTTTCTTATATATTTTTTTATTTCACGTAAAACTGTCGGTTAGCAACCTTCTGACAATATATCATATGTCGATACTTACATATTGAATTGTTACGAATTGTTGTGTATTATAATCTGTTTTGATCTATATCTTCCGAACTATTTAACATATTTTCACGAAATAAAGCTCAAACTGCAGGGCAGGAACATCTTTCATAGAGATCCCAAACCGGGATCCCTATGGTTGATATCAAGTACCTTATTCTTTACCATTTTTGGTACTACTTTTGTGTTTTTATCAAAATAACGCATATTTCACTGCACACCCCTTCCCTGAAACACCACTATGTTGCTTGCATATGACATCCGAAGTTCAAATATGTGTATTTTTACGTAACACAAAGAGAAAATACCCTAATTATAGAAAACGTTTATATTTTCCTGAAAACGAAATATTATCTTGTCTTCTGCAACGGTTAATTTTGCTGCATCCTGTATATATATTTCGATGTCAGAACAAAATATGCTGTTTTCACATTCTACACATCAGGATAGATACGAAAGGCACAAATTAGCAGAAAAATTATAAAATGATGAAGGTAGTAAGATATATCCTACATGACCGACTTTAACCTTTACCTTTTCGATGAGATCACGTGACGCACACCTTCTGTCAAAAATTGATTCGAATTACCACTGAGTTATTCACATTTCTTATAATTTTCTTATTTCACGTAAAACTATTGGTTGGCAACCTTCTGACAATATATCATATGTCAATATGTACATATTGAATTGTTACGAATTGTTGTGTATTATAATCTGTTTTGATCTATATCTTCCGAACTATTTAACATATTTTCACGAAATAAAGCTCAAACTGCAGTGCAGGAACATCCTTCATAGAGGTCCCAAACCGGGATCCCTATGGTTGATATCAAGTACCTTATTCTTTACCATTTTTGGTGCTACTTATGTGTTTTTATCAAAATAACGCATATTTTACTGCACACCCCTTCCCTGAAACACCACTATGTTGCTTGCATATGACATCCGAAGTTCAAATATGTGTATTTTTACGTAACACAAATAGAAAATACCCTAATTATAGAAAACGTTTATATTTTCCTGAAAACGAAATATTATCTTGTCTTCTGCAACGGTTAATTTTGCTGCACCCTGTATATATATATTTCGATGTCAGAACAAAATATGCTGTTTTCACATTCTACACATCAGGATAGATACGAAAGGCACAAATTAGCAGAAAAATTATAAAATGATGAAGGTAGTAAGATATATCCTACATGACCGACGTTAACCTTTACCTTTTCGATGAGATCACGTGACGCACACCTTCTGTCAAAAATTGATTCGAAATACCACTGAGTTATTCACTTTTCTTTTAATTTTCTTATTTCACGTAAAACTATTGGTTGGCAACCTTCTGACAATATATCATATGTCAATAGTTACATATTGAATTGTTACGAATTGTTGTGTATTATAATCTGTTTTGGTATCTATCTTCATAACTATTTAACATATTTTCACGAAATTCAGCTCAAACTGCAGTGCAGGCACATCTTTCATAGACACCCCAAACCGGAATCATTATGGTTGATATCAAGTACCTTATTCTTTACCATTTTTGGTACTACTTTTGTGTTTTTTTTTCAAAATAAAACTGCAAATCCCTTTCCTGACACACCACTATGTTGCTTGCATATGACACCCGAAGTTCAAATATGTGTACTTTTACGTAACGCAAAGAGAAAATACCCTAATTATAGAAAACGTTTATATTTTCCAGAAAACGAAATATTATCTTGTCTCATGCAGCGGTAAATTTTGCTGCACCCTGTATATATATTTCGATGTCAGAACAAAATATGCTGTTTTCATATTCAACACATCAGGATAGATACGAAAGGCACAAATTAGCAGAAAAATTATAAAATGATGAAGTAAGCAAGATATATAATACATGAATGACTTTAACCCTTACCTTTTCAATGAGATCACATGACGCGCACCTTCTGTCAAAAATTGATTCGAATTACAAATCAGTTATTCACTTTTCTTATATTTTTTTATTTCACGTAAAACTGTCGGTTAGCAACCTTCTGACAATATATCATATGTCAATATGTACATATTGAATTGTTACGAATTGTTGCGTATTATAATCTGTTTTGATCTATATCTTCATAACTGTTTAACATGTTTTCACGAAATAAAGATCAAACTGCAGTGCAGGCACATCTTTCATAGAGATCCCAAACCGGGATCCCTATGGTTGATATCAAGTACCTTATTCTTTACCATTTTTGGTACTACTTTTGTGTTTTTTTCAAAATAACGCATATTTCACTGCAAACCCCTTACTTGACACACCACTATGTTGCTTGCATATGACACCCGAAGTTCAAAAATGTGTATTTTTACGTAACACAAAGAGAAAATACCCTAATTATAGAAAACGTTTATATTTTCCTGAAAACGAAATATTATCTTGTCTTCTGCAACTGTTAATTTTGCTGCACCCTGTATATATATTTCGATGTCAGAACAAAATATGCTGTTTTCATATTGAACACATCAGGATAGATACGAAAGGCACAAATTAGCAGAAAAATTATAAAATGATGAAGTAAGCAAGATATATAATTCATGAAGGACTTTAACCCTTACCTTTTCAATGAGATCACATGACGCGCACCTTCTTTCAAAAATTGATTCGAATTACCACTGAGTTATTCACTTTTCTTATATATTTTTTTATTTCACGTAAAACTGTCGGTTAGCAACCTTCTGACAATATATCATATGTCAATATGTACATATTGAATTGTTACGAATTGTTGTGTATTATAATCTGTTTTGATCTATATCTTCCGAACTATTTAACATATTTTCACGAAATAAAGCTCAAACTGCAGTGCAGGCACATCTTTCATAGAGATCCCAAACCGGGATCCCTATGGTTGATATCAAGTACCTTATTCTTTACCATTTTTGGTACTACTTTTGTGTTTTTTTCAAAATAAAACTGCAAATCCCTTTCCTGACACACCACTATGTTGCTTGCATATGACACCCGAAGTTCAAATATGTGTACTTTTACGTAACGCAAAGAGAAAATACCCCAATTATAGAAAACGTTTATATTTTCCTGAAAACGAAATATTATCTTGTCTTCTGCAGCGGTTAATTTTGCTGCACCCTGTATATATATTTCGATGTCAGAACAAAATATGCTGTTTTCATATTCAACACATCAGGATAGATACGAAAGGCACAAATTAGGAGAAAAATTATAAAATGATGAAGTAAGCAAGATATATAATACATGAAGGACTTTAACCCTTACCTTTTCAATGAGATCACATGACGCGCACCTTCTTTCAAAAATTGATTCGAATTACCACTGAGTTATTCACTTTTCTTATATATTTTTTTATTTCACGTAAAACTGTCGGTTAGCAACCTTCTGACAATATATCATATGTCAATATGTACATATTGAATTGTTACGAATTGTTGTGTATTATAATCTGTTTTGATCTATATCTTCCGAACTATTTAACATATTTTCACGAAATAAAGCTCAAACTGCAGTGCAGGCACATATTTCATAGAGATCCCAAACCCAGATCCCTATGGTTGATATCAAGTACCTTATTCTTTACCATTTTTGGTACTACTTTTGTGTTTTTATCAAAATAACGCATATTTCACTGCACACCCCTTCCCTGAAACACCACTATGTTGCTTGCATATGACATCCGAAGTTCAAATATGTGTATTTTTACGTAACACAAAGAGAAAATACCCTAATTATAGAAAACGTTTATATTTTCCTGAAAACGAAATATTATCTTGTCTTCTGCAACGGTTAATTTTGCTGCACCCTGTATATATATTTCGATGTCAGAACAAAATATGCTGTTTTCACATTCTACACATCAGGATAGATACGAAAGGCACAAATTAGCAGAAAAATTATAAAATGATGAAGGTAGTAAGATATATCCTACATGACCGACTTTAACCTTTACCTTTTCGATGAGATCACGTGACGCACACCTTCTGTCAAAAATTGATTCGAATTACCACTGAGTTATTCACATTTCTTTTAATTTTCTTATTTCACGTAAAACTATTGGTTGGCAACCTTCAGACAATATATCATATGTCAATAGTTACATATTGAATTGTTACGAATTGTTGTGTATTATAATCTGTTTTGGTATCTATCTTCATAACTATTTAACATATTTTCACGAAATAAAGCTCAAACTGCAGTGCAGGCACATCTTTCATAGACACCCCAAACCGGAATCCCTATGGTTGATATCAAGTACCTTATTCTTTACCATTTTTGGTACTACTTTTGTGTTTTTTTTTTCAAAATAAAACTGCAAATCCCTTTCCTGACACACCACTATGTTGCTTGCATATGACACCCGAAGTTCAAATATGTGTACTTTTACGTAACGCAAAGAGAAAATACCCTAATTATAGAAAACGTTTATATTTTCCAGAAAACGAAATATTATCTTGTCTCATGCAGCGGTAAATTTTGCTGCACCCTGTATATATATTTCGATGTCAGAACAAAATATGCTGTTTTCATATTCAACACATCAGGATAGATACGAAAGGCACAAATTAGCAGAAAAATTATAAAATGATGAAGTAAGCAAGATATATAATACATGAATGACTTTAACCCTTACCTTTTCAATGAGATCACATGACGCGCACCTTCTGCCAAAATTGATTCGAATTACAAATCAGTTATTCACTTTTCTTATATTTTTTTTATTTCACGTAAAACTGTCGGTTAGCAACCTTCTGACAATATATCATATGTCAATATGTATATATTGAATTGTTACGAATTGTTGCGTATTATAATCTGTTTTGATCTATATCTTCATAACTGTTTAACATATTTTCACGAAATAAAGATCAAACTGCAGTGCAGGCACATCTTTCATAGAGGTCCCAAACCGGGATCCCTATGGTTGATATCAAGTACCTTATTCTTTACCATTTTTGGTACTACTTTTGTGTTTTTTTCAAAATAACGCATATTTCACTGCAAACCCCTTACTTGACACACCACTATGTTGCTTGCATATGACACCCGAAGTTCAAATATGTGTATTTTTACGTAACACAAAGAGAAAATACCCTAATTATAGAAAACGTTTATATTTTCCTGAAAACGAAATATTATCTTGTCTTCTGCAACTGTTAATTTTGCTGCACCCTGTATATATATTTCGATGTCAGAACAAAATATGCTGTTTTCATATTCAACACATCAGGATAGATACGAAAGGCACAAATTAGCAGAAAAATTATAAAATGATGAAGTAAGCAAGATATATAATTCATGAAGGACTTTAACCCTTACCTTTTCAATGAGATCACATGACGCGCACCTTCTTTCAAAAATTGATTCGAATTACCACTGAGTTATTCACTTTTCTTATATATTTTTTTATTTCACGTAAAACTGTCGGTTAGCAACCTTCTGACAATATATCATATGTCAATATGTACATATTGAATTGTTACGAATTGTTGTGTATTATAATCTGTTTTGATCTATATCTTCCGAACTATTTAACATATTTTCACGAAATAAAGCTCAAACTGCAGTGCAGGCACATCTTTCATAGAGATCCCAAACCGAGATCCCTATGGTTGATATCAAGTACCTTATTCTTTACCATTTTTGGTACTACTTTTGTGTTTTTTTCAAAATAAAACTGCAAATCCCTTTCCTGACACACCACTATGTTGCTTGCATATGACACCCGAAGTTCAAATATGTGTACTTTTACGTAACGCAAAGAGAAAATACCCTAATTATAGAAAACGTTTATATTTTCCTGAAAACGAAATATTATCTTGTCTTCTGCAGCGGTTAATTTTGCTGCACCCTCTATATATATTTCGATGTCAGAACGAAATATGCTGTTTTCATATTCAACACATCAGGATAGATACGAAAGGCACAAATTAGGAGAAAAATTATAAAATGATGAAGTAAGCAAAATATATAATACATGAAGGACTTTAACCCTTACCTTTTCAATGAGATCACATGACGCGCACCTTCTTTCAAAAATTGATTCGAATTACCACTGAGTTATTCACTTTTCTTATATATTTTTTTATTTCACGTAAAACTGTCGGTTAGCAACCTTCTGACAATATATCATATGTCAATATGTACATATTGAATTGTTACGAATTGTTGTGTATTATAATCTGTTTTGATCTATATCTTCCGAACTATTTAACATATTTTCACGAAATAAAGCTCAAACTGCAGTGCAGGCACATCTTTCATAGAGATCCCAAACCGGGATCCCTAAGGTTGATATCAAGTACCTTATTCTTTACCATTTTTGGTACTACTTTTGTGTTTTTATCAAAATAACGCATATTTCACTGCACACCCCTTCCCTGAAACACCACTATGTTGCTTGCATATGACATCCGAAGTTCAAATATGTGTATTTTTACGTAACACAAAGAGAAAATACCCTAATTATAGAAAACGTTTATATTTTCCTGAAAACGATATATTATCTTGTCTTCTGCAACGGTTAATTTTGCTGCACCCTGTATATATATTTCGATGTCAGAACAAAATATGCTGTTTTCACATTCTACACATCAGGATAGATACGAAAGGCACAAATTAGCAGAAAAATTATAAAATGATGAAGGTAGTAAGATATATCCTACATGACCGACTTTATCCTTTACCTTTTCGATGAGATCACGTGACGCACACCTTCTGTCAAAAATTGATTCGAATTACCACTGAGTTATTCACATTTCTTATAATTTTCTTATTTCACGTAAAACTATTGGTTGGCCACCTTCTGACAATATATCATATGTCAATATGTACATATTGAATTGTTACGAATTGTTGTGTATTATAATCTGTTTTGATCTGTATCTTCCGAACTATTTAACATATTTTCACGAAATAAAGCTCAAACTGCAGTGCAGGAACATCTTTCATAGAGATCCCAAACAGGGATCCCTATGGTTGATATCAAGTACCTTATTCTTTACCATTTTTGGTACTACTTTTGTGTTTTTTTCAAAATAACGCATATTTCACTGCACACCCCTTCCCTGACACACCACTATATTGCTTGCATATGACACCCGAAGTTAAAATATGTGTATTTTTACGTAACACAAAGAGAAAGTACCCTAATTATAGAAAACGTTTATATTTTCCTGAAAACGAAATATTATCTTGTCTTCTGCAACGGTTAATTTTGCTGCACCCTGTATATATATTTCGATGTCAGAACAAAATATGCTGTTTTCACATTCTACACATCAGGATAGACACGAAAGGCACAAATTAGCAGAAAAATTATAAAATGATGAAGTAAGCAAGATATATAATACATGAAGGACTTTAACCCTTACCTTTTCAATGAGATCACATGACGCGCACCTTCTTTCAAAAATTGATTCGAATTACCACTGAGTTATTCACTTTTCTTATATATTTTTTTATTTCACGTAAAACTGTCGGTTAGCAACCTTCTGACAATATATCATATGTCAATATGTACATATTGAATTGTTACGAATTGTTGTGTATTATAATCTGTTTTGATCTATATCTTCCGAACTATTTAACATATTTTCACGAAATAAAGCTCAAACTGCAGTGCAGGCACATCTTTCATAGAGATCCCAAACCGGGATCCCTATGGTTGATATCAAGGACCTTATTCTTTACCATTTTTGGTACTACTTATGTGTTTTTATCAAAATAACTCATATTTCACTGCACACCCCTTCCCTGAAACACCACTATGTTGCTTGCATATGACATCCGAAGTTCAAATATGTGTATTTTTACGTAACACAAAGAGAAAATACCCTAATTATAGAAAACGTTTATATTTTCCTGAAAACGAAATATTATCTTGTCTTCTGCAACGGTTAATTTTGCTGCACCCTGTATATATATATTTCGATGTCAGAACAAAATATGCTGTTTTCACATTCTACACATCAGGATAGATACGAAAGGCACAAATTAGCAGAAAAATTATAAAATGATGAAGGTAGTAAGATATATCCTACATGACCGACTTTAACCTTTACCTTTTCGATGAGATCACGTGACGCACACCTTCTGTCAAAAATTGATTCGAAATACCACTGAGTTATTCACTTTTCTTTTAATTTTCTTATTTCACGTAAAACTATTGGTTGGCAACCTTCTGACAATATATCATATGTCAATAGTTACATATTGAATTGTTACGAATTGTTGTGTATTATAATCTGTTTTGGTATCTATCTTCATAACTATTTAACATATTTTCACGAAATTCAGCTCAAACTGCAGTGCAGGCACATCTTTCATAGACACCCCAAACCGGAATCCCTATGGTTGATATCAAGTACCTTATTCTTTACCATTTTTGGTACTACTTTTGTGTTTTTATCAAAATAACGCATATTTCACTGCACACCCCTTCCCTGACACACCACTATGTTGCTTGCATATGACACCCGAAGTTAAAATATGTGTATTTTTACGTAACACAAAGAGAAAATACCCTAATTATAGAAAACGTTTATATATTCCTGAAAACGAAATATTATCTTGTCTTTTGCAACGGTTAATTTTGCTGCACCCTGTATATATATTTCGATGTCAGAACAAAATATGCTGTTTTCACATTCTACACATCAGGACAGACACGAAAGGCACCAATTAGCAGAAAAATTATAAAATGATGAAGGTAGTAAGATATATTCTACATGAACGACTTTAACCCTTACCTTTTCGATGAGATCACGTGACGCACACCTTCTGTCAAAAATTGATTCGAATTACCACTGAGTTATTCACTTTTCTTATAATTTTCTTATTTCACGTAAAACTGTTGGTTGGCAACCTTCTGACAATATATCATATGTCGATACTTACATATTGAATTGTTACGAATTGTTGTGTATTACAATCTGTTTTGATCTATATCTTCCGAACTAATTAACATATTTTCACGAAATAAAGTTCAAACTGCAGTGCAGGCACATCTTTCATAGAGATCCCAAACAGGGATCCCTATGGTTGATATCAAGTACCTTATTCTTTACCATTTTTGGTACTACTTTTGTGTTTTTTTTCAAAATAAAACTGCAAATCCCTTTCCTGACACACCACTATGTTGCTTGCATATGACACCCGAAGTTCAAATATGTGTACTTTTACGTAACGCAAAGAGAAAATACCCTAATTATAGAAAACGTTTATATTTTCCTGAAAACGAAATATTATCTTGTCTCATGCAGCGGTAAATTTTGCTGCACCCTGTATATATATTTCGATGTCAGAACAAAATATGCTGTTTTCATATTCAACACATCAGGATAGATACGAAAGGCACAAATTAGCAGAAAAATTATAAAATGATGAAGTAAGCAAGATATATAATACATGAATGACTTTAAACCTTACCTTTTCAATGAGATCACATGACGCGCACCTTCTGTCAAAAATTGATTCGAATTACAAATCAGTTATTCACTTTTCTTATATTTTTTTTATTTCACGTAAAACTGTCGGTTAGCAACCTTCTGACAATATATCATATGTCAATATGTACATATTGAATTGTTACGAATTGTTGCGTATTATAATCTGTTTTAATCTATATCTTCATAACTGTTTAACATATTTTCACGAAATAAAGCTCAAACTGCAGTGCAGGCACATCTTTCATAGAGATCCCAAACCGGGATCCCTATGGTTGATATCAAGTACCTTATTCTTTACCATTTTTGGTACTACTTTTGTGTTTTTTTTCAAAATAAAACTGCAAATCTCTTTCCTGACACACCACTATGTTGCTTGCATATGACACCCGAAGTTCAAATATGTGTACTTTTACGTAACGCAAAGAGAAAATACCCTAATTATAGAAAACGTTTATATTTTCCTGAAAACGAAATAATATCTTGTCTTCTGCAGCGGTTAATTTTGCTGCACCCTGTATATATATTTCGATGTCAGAACAAAATATGCTGTTTTCATATTCAACACATCAGGATAGATACGAAAGGCACAAATTAGGAGAAAAATTATAAAATGATGAAGTAAGCAAGATATATAATACATGAATGACTTTAACCCTTACCTTTTCAATGAGATCACATGACGCGCACCTTCTTTCAAAAATTGATTCGAATTACCACTGAGTTATTCACTTTTCTTATATATTTTTTTATTTCACGTAAAACTGTCGGTTAGCAACCTTCTGACAATATATCATATGTCAATATGTACATATTGAATTGTTACGAATTGTTGCGTATTATAATCTGTTTTAATCTATATCTTCATAACTGTTTAACATATTTTCACGAAATAAAGCTCAAACTGCAGTGCAGGCACATCTTTCATAGAGATCCCAAACCGGGATCCCTATGGTTGATATCAAGTACCTTATTCTTTACCATTTTTGGTACTACTTTTGTGTTTTTATCAAAATAACGCATATTTCACTGCACACCCCTTCCCTGAAACACCACTATGTTGCTTGCATATGACATCCGAAGTTCAAATATGTGTATTTTTACGTAACACAAAGAGAAAATACCCTAATTATAGAAAACGTTTATATTTTCCTGAAAACGAAATATTATCTTGTCTTCTGCAACGGTTAATTTTGCTGCACCCTGTATATATATTTCGATGTCAGAACAAAATATGCTGTTTTCACATTCTACACATCAGGATAGATACGGAAGGCACAAATTAGCAGAAAAATTATAAAATGATGAAGGTAGTAAGATATATCCTACATGACCGACTTTAACCTTTACCTTTTCGATGAGATCACGTGACGCACACCTTCTGTCAAAAATTGATTCGAATTACCACTGAGTTTTTCACATTTCTTATAATTTTCTTATTTCACGTAAAACTATTGGTTGGCAACCTTCTGACAATATATCATATGTCAATATGTACATATTGAATTGTTAGGAATTGTTGTGTATTATAATCTGTTTTGATCTATATCTTCTGAACTATTTAACATATTTTCACGAAATAAAGCTCAAACTGCAGTGCAGGAACATCTTTCATAGAGATCCCAAACCGGGATCCCTATGGTTGATATCAAACACCTTATTATTTACCATTTTTGGTACTACTTTTGTGTTTTTTTCAAAATAACGCATATTTCACTGCACACCCCTACGCTTACACACCACTATGTTGCTTGCATATGACACCCGAAGTTCAAATATGTGTATTTTTACGTAACACAAAGAGAAAATACCCTAATTATAGAAAACGTTTATATTTTCCTGAAAACGAAATATTATCTTGTCTTCTGCAACGGTTAATTTTGCTGCACCCTGTATATATATTTCGATGTCAGAACAAAATATGCTGTTTTCACATTCTACACATCAGGATAGACACGAAAGTCACAAATTAGCAGAAAAATTATAAAATGATGAAGGTAGTAAGATATATTCTACATGAACGACTTTAACCCTTACCTTTTCGATGAGATCACGTGACGCACACCTTCTGTCAAAAATTGATTCCAATTACCACTGAGTTATTCACTTTTCTTATAATTTTCTTATTTCACGTAAAACTGTTGGTTGGCAACCTTCTGACAATATATCATATGTCGATAGTTACATATTGAATTGTTACGAATTGTTGTGTATTACAATCTGTTTTGATCTATATCTTCCGAACTATTTAACATATTTTCACGAAATAAAGCTCAAACTGCAGTGCAGGCACATCTTTCATAGAGATCCCAAACCGGGATCCCTATGGTTGATATCAAGTACCTTATTCTTTACCATTTTTGGTACTACTTATGTGTTTTTATCAAAATAACGCATATTTCACTGCACACCCCTTCCCTGAAACACCACTATGTTGCTTGCATATGACATCCGAAGTTCAAATATGTGTATTTTTACGTAACACAAAGAGAAAATACCCTAATTATAGAAAACGTTTATATTTTCCTGAAAACGAAATATTATCTTGTCTTCTGCAACGGTTAATTTTGCTGCACCCTGTATATATATTTCGATGTCAGAACAAAATATGCTGTTTTCACATTCTACACATCAGGATAGATACGAAAGGCACAAATTAGCAGAAAAATTATAAAATGATGATGGTAGTAAGATATATCCTACATGACCGACTTTAACCTTTACCTTTTCGATGAGATCACGTGACGCACACCTTCTGTCAAAAATTGATTCGAAATACCACTGAGTTATTCACTTTTCTTAAAATTTTCTTATTTCACGTAAAACTATTGGTTGGCAACCTTCTGACAATATATCATATGTCAATAGTTACATATTGAATTGTTACGAATTGTTGTGTATTATAATCTGTTTTGGTGTCTATCTTCATAACTATTTAACATATTTTCACGAAATTCAGCTCAAACTGCAGTGCAGGCACATCTTTCATAGACACCCCAAACCGGAATCCCTATGGTTGATATCAAGTACCTTATTCTTTACCATTTTTGGTACTACTTTTGTGTTTTTTTCAAAATAACGCATATTTCACTGCACACCCCTTCCCTGACACACCACTATGTTGCTTGCATATGACACCCGAAGTTAAAATATGTGTATTTTTACGTAACACAAAGAGAAAATACCCTAATTATAGAAAACGTTTATATTTTCCTGAAAACGAAATATTATCTTGTCTTCTGCAACGGTTAATTTTGCTGCACCCTGTATATATATTTCGATGTCAGAACAAAATATGGTGTTTTCACATTCTACACATCAGGATAGATACGAAAGGCACAAATTAGCAGAAAAATTATAAAATGATGAAGGTAGTAAGATATATCCTACATGACCGACTTTAACCTTTACCTTTTCGATGAGATCACGTGACGCACACCTTCTGTCAAAAATTGATTCGAATTACCACTGAGTTATTCACATTTCTTTTAATTTTCTTATTTCACGTAAAACTATTGGTTGGCAACCTTCTGACAATATATCATATGTCAATAGTTACATATTGAATTGTTACGAATTGTTGTGTATTATAATCTGTTTTGGTATCTATCTTCATAACTATTTAACATATTTTCACGAAATAAAGCTCAAACTGCAGTGCAGGCACATCTTTCATAGACACCCCAAACCGGAATCCCTATGGTTGATATCAAGTACCTTATTCTTTACCATTTTTGGTACTACTTTTGTGTTTTTTTTTCAAAATAAAACTGCAAATCCCTTTCCTGACACACCACTATGTTGCTTGCATATGACACCCGAAGTTCAAATATGTGTACTTTTACGTAACGCAAAGAGAAAATACCCTAATTATAGAAAACGTTTATATTTTCCAGAAAACGAAATATTATCTTGTCTCATGCAGCGGTAAATTTTGCTGCACCCTGTATATATATTTCGATGTCAGAACAAAATATGCTGTTTTCATATTCAACACATCAGGATAGATACGAAAGGCACAAATTAGCAGAAAAATTATAAAATGATGAAGTAAGCAAGATATATAATACATGAATGACTTTAACCCTTACCTTTTCAATGAGATCACATGACGCGCACCTTCTGCCAAAATTGATTCGAATTACAAATCAGTTATTCACTTTTCTTATATTTTTTTTATTTCACGTAAAACTGTCGGTTAGCAACCTTCTGACAATATATCATATGTCAATATGTACATATTGAATTGTTACGAATTGTTGCGTATTATAATCTGTTTTGATCTATATCTTCATAACTGTTTAACATATTTTCACGAAATAAAGATCAAACTGCAGTGCAGGCACATCTTTCATAGAGGTCCCAAACCGGGATCCCTATGGTTGATATCAAGTACCTTATTCTTTACCATTTTTGGTACTACTTTTGTGTTTTTTTCAAAATAACGCATATTTCACTGCAAACCCCTTACTTGACACACCACTATGTTGCTTGCATATGACACCCGAAGTTCAAATATGTGTATTTTTACGTAACACAAAGAGAAAATACCCTAATTATAGAAAACGTTTATATTTTCCTGAAAACGAAATATTATCTTGTCTTCTGCAACTGTTAATTTTGCTGCACCCTGTATATATATTTCGATGTCAGAACAAAATATGCTGTTTTCACATTCTACACATCAGGATAGATACGAAAGGCACAAATTAGCAGAAAAATTATAAAATGATGAAGTAAGCAAGATATATAATTCATGAAGGACTTTAACCCTTACCTTTTCAATGAGATCACATGACGCGCACCTTCTTTCAAAAATTGATTCGAATTACAAATCAGTTATTCACTTTTCTTATATATTTTTTTATTTCACGTAAAACTGTCGGTTAGCAACCTTCTGACAATATATCATATGTCAATATGTACATATTGAATTGTTACGAATTGTTGTGTATTATAATCTGTTTTGATCTATATCTTCCGAACTATTTAACATATTTTCACGAAATAAAGCTCAAACTGCAGTGCAGGCACATCTTTCATAGAGATCCCAAACCGAGATCCCTATGGTTGATATCAAGTACCTTATTCTTTACCATTTTTGGTACTACTTTTGTGTTTTTTTCAAAATAAAACTGCAAATCCCTTTCCTGACACACCACTATGTTGCTTGCATATGACACCCGAAGTTCAAATATGTGTACTTTTACGTAACGCAAAGAGAAAATACCCTAATTATAGAAAACGTTTATATTTTCCTGAAAACGAAATATTATCTTGTCTTCTGCAGCGGTTAATTTTGCTGCACCCTCTATATATATTTCGATGTCAGAACGAAATATGCTGTTTTCATATTCAACACATCAGGATAGATACGAAAGGCACAAATTAGGAGAAAAATTATAAAATGATGAAGTAAGCAAAATATATAATACATGAAGGACTTTAACCCTTACCTTTTCAATGAGATCACATGACGCGCACCTTCTTTCAAAAATTGATTCGAATTACCACTGAGTTATTCACTTTTCTTATATATTTTTTTATTTCACGTAAAACTGTCGGTTAGCAACCTTCTGACAATATATCATATGTCAATATGTACATATTGAATTGTTACGAATTGTTGTGTATTATAATCTGTTTTGATCTATATCTTCCGAACTATTTAACATATTTTCACGAAATAAAGCTCAAACTGCAGTGCAGGCACATCTTTCATAGAGATCCCAAACCGGGATCCCTAAGGTTGATATCAAGTACCTTATTCTTTACCATTTTTGGTACTACTTTTGTGTTTTTATCAAAATAACGCATATTTCACTGCACACCCCTTCCCTGAAACACCACTATGTTGCTTGCATATGACATCCGAAGTTCAAATATGTGTATTTTTACGTAACACAAAGAGAAAATACCCTAATTATAGAAAACGTTTATATTTTCCTGAAAACGATATATTATCTTGTCTTCTGCAACGGTTAATTTTGCTGCACCCTGTATATATATTTCGATGTCAGAACAAAATATGCTGTTTTCACATTCTACACATCAGGATAGATACGAAAGGCACAAATTAGCAGAAAAATTATAAAATGATGAAGGTAGTAAGATATATCCTACATGACCGACTTTATCCTTTACCTTTTCGATGAGATCACGTGACGCACACCTTCTGTCAAAAATTGATTCGAATTACCACTGAGTTATTCACATTTCTTATAATTTTCTTATTTCACGTAAAACTATTGGTTGGCAACCTTCTGACAATATATCATATGTCAATATGTACATATTGAATTGTTACGAATTGTTGTGTATTATAATCTGTTTTGATCTGTATCTTCCGAACTATTTAACATATTTTCACGAAATAAAGCTCAAACTGCAGTGCAGGAACATCTTTCATAGAGATCCCAAACAGGGATCCCTATGGTTGATATCAAGTACCTTTTTCTTTACCATTTTTGGTACTACTTTTGTGTTTTTTTCAAAATAACGCATATTTCACTGCACACCCCTTCCCTGACACACCACTATGTTGCTTGCATATGACACCCGAAGTTAAAATATGTGTATTTTTACGTAACACAAAGAGAAAATACCCTAATTATAGAAAACGTTTATATTTTCCTGAAAACGAAATATTATCTTGTCTTCTGCAACGGTTAATTTTGCTGCACCCTGTATATATATTTCGATGTCAGAACAAAATATGCTGTTTTCACATTCTACACATCAGGATAGACACGAAAGGCACAAATTAGCAGAAAAATTATAAAATGATGAAGGTAGTAAGATATATCCTACATGACCGACTTTAACCTTTACCTTTTCGATGAGATCACGTGACGCACACCTTCTGTCAAAAATTGATTCGAAATACCACTGAGTTATTCACTTTTCTTTTAATTTTCTTATTTCACGTAAAACTATTGGTTGGCCACCTTCTGACAATATATCATATGTCAATAGTTACATATTGAATTGTTACGAATTGTTGTGTATTATAATCTGTTTTGGTATCTATCTTCATAACTATTTAACATATTTTCACGAAATTCAGCTCAAACTGCAGTGCAGGCACATCTTTCATAGACACCCCAAACCGGAATCCCTATGGTTGATATCAAGTACCTTATTCTTTACCATTTTTGGTACTACTTTTGTGTTTTTTTCAAAATAACGCATATTTCACTGCACACCCCTTCCCTGACACACCACTATATTGCTTGCATATGACACCCGAAGTTAAAATATGTGTATTTTTACGTAACACAAAGAGAAAGTACCCTAATTATAGAAAACGTTTATATTTTCCTGAAAACGAAATATTATCTTGTCTTCTGCAACGGTTAATTTTGCTGCACCCTGTATATATATTTCGATGTCAGAACAAAATATGCTGTTTTCACATTCTACACATCAGGATAGACACGAAAGGCACAAATTAGCAGAAAAATTATAAAATGATGAAGTAAGCAAGATATATAATACATGAAGGACTTTAACCCTTACCTTTTCAATGAGATCACATGACGCGCACCTTCTTTCAAAAATTGATTCGAATTACCACTGAGTTATTCACTTTTCTTATATATTTTTTTATTTCACGTAAAACTGTCGGTTAGCAACCTTCTGACAATATATCATATGTCAATATGTACATATTGAATTGTTACGAATTGTTGTGTATTATAATCTGTTTTGATCTATATCTTCCGAACTATTTAACATATTTTCACGAAATAAAGCTCAAACTGCAGTGCAGGCACATCTTTCATAGAGATCCCAAACCGGGATCCCTATGGTTGATATCAAGGACCTTATTCTTTACCATTTTTTGTACTACTTATGTGTTTTTATCAAAATAACTCATATTTCACTGCACACCCCTTCCCTGAAACACCACTATGTTGCTTGCATATGACATCCGAAGTTCAAATATGTGTATTTTTACGTAACACAAAGAGAAAATACCCTAATTATAGAAAACGTTTATATTTTCCTGAAAACGAAATATTATCTTGTCTTCTGCAACGGTTAATTTTGCTGCACCCTGTATATATATATTTCGATGTCAGAACAAAATATGCTGTTTTCACATTCTACACATCAGGATAGATACGAAAGGCACAAATTAGCAGAAAAATTATAAAATGATGAAGGTAGTAAGATATATCCTACATGACCGACTTTAACCTTTACCTTTTCGATGAGATCACGTGACGCACACCTTCTGTCAAAAATTGATTCGAAATACCACTGAGTTATTCACTTTTCTTTTAATTTTCTTATTTCACGTAAAACTATTGGTTGGCAACCTTCTGACAATATATCATATGTCAATAGTTACATATTGAATTGTTACGAATTGTTGTGTATTATAATCTGTTTTGGTATCTATCTTCATAACTATTTAACATATTTTCACGAAATTCAGCTCAAACTGCAGTGCAGGCACATCTTTCATAGACACCCCAAACCGGAATCCCTATGGTTGATATCAAGTACCTTATTCTTTACCATTTTTGGTACTACTTTTGTGTTTTTATCAAAATAACGCATATTTCACTGCACACCCCTTCCCTGACACACCACTATGTTGCTTGCATATGACACCCGAAGTTAAAATATGTGTATTTTTACGTAACACAAAGAGAAAATACCCTAATTATAGAAAACGTTTATATATTCCTGAAAACGAAATATTATCTTGTCTTTTGCAACGGTTAATTTTGCTGCACCCTGTATATATATTTCGATGTCAGAACAAAATATGCTGTTTTCACATTCTACACATCAGGACAGACACGAAAGGCACCAATTAGCAGAAAAATTATAAAATGATGAAGGTAGTAAGATATATTCTACATGAACGACTTTAACCCTTACCTTTTCGATGAGATCACGTGACGCACACCTTCTGTCAAAAATTGATTCGAATTACCACTGAGTTATTCACTTTTCTTATAATTTTCTTATTTCACGTAAAACTGTTGGTTGGCAACCTTCTGACAATATATCATATGTCGATACTTACATATTGAATTGTTACGAATTGTTGTGTATTACAATCTGTTTTGATCTATATCTTCCGAACTAATTAACATATTTTCACGAAATAAAGTTCAAACTGCAGTGCAGGCACATCTTTCATAGAGATCCCAAACAGGGATCCCTATGGTTGATATCAAGTACCTTATTCTTTACCATTTTTGGTACTACTTTTGTGTTTTTTTTCAAAATAAAACTGCAAATCCCTTTCCTGACACACCACTATGTTGCTTGCATATGACACCCGAAGTTCAAATATGTGTACTTTTACGTAACGCAAAGAGAAAATACCCTAATTATAGAAAACGTTTATATTTTCCTGAAAACGAAATATTATCTTGTCTCATGCAGCGGTAAATTTTGCTGCACCCTGTATATATATTTCGATGTCAGAACAAAATATGCTGTTTTCATATTCAACACATCAGGATAGATACGAAAGGCACAAATTAGCAGAAAAATTATAAAATGATGAAGTAAGCAAGATATATAATACATGAATGACTTTAAACCTTACCTTTTCAATGAGATCACATGACGCGCACCTTCTGTCAAAAATTGATTCGAATTACAAATCAGTTATTCACTTTTCTTATATTTTTTTTATTTCACGTAAAACTGTCGGTTAGCAACCTTCTGACAATATATCATATGTCAATATGTACATATTGAATTGTTACGAATTGTTGCGTATTATAATCTGTTTTAATCTATATCTTCATAACTGTTTAACATATTTTCACGAAATAAAGCTCAAACTGCAGTGCAGGCACATCTTTCATAGAGATCCCAAACCGGGATCCCTATGGTTGATATCAAGTACCTTATTCTTTACCATTTTTGGTACTACTTTTGTGTTTTTTTTCAAAATAAAACTGCAAATCTCTTTCCTGACACACCACTATGTTGCTTGCATATGACACCCGAAGTTCAAATATGTGTACTTTTACGTAACGCAAAGAGAAAATACCCTAATTATAGAAAACGTTTATATTTTCCTGAAAACGAAATAATATCTTGTCTTCTGCAGCGGTTAATTTTGCTGCACCCTGTATATATATTTCGATGTCAGAACAAAATATGCTGTTTTCATATTCAACACATCAGGATAGATACGAAAGGCACAAATTAGGAGAAAAATTATAAAATGATGAAGTAAGCAAGATATATAATACATGAATGACTTTAACCCTTACCTTTTCAATGAGATCACATGACGCGCACCTTCTTTCAAAAATTGATTCGAATTACCACTGAGTTATTCACTTTTCTTATATATTTTTTTATTTCACGTAAAACTGTCGGTTAGCAACCTTCTGACAATATATCATATGTCAATATGTACATATTGAATTGTTACGAATTGTTGTGTATTAAAATCTGTTTTGATCTATATCTTCCGAACTATTTAACATATTTTCACGAAATAAAGCTCAAACTGCAGTGCAGGCACATCTTTCATAGAGATCCCAAACCGGGATCCCTATGGTTGATATCAAGTACCTTATTCTTTACCATTTTTGGTACTACTTTTGTGTTTTTATCAAAATAACGCATATTTCACTGCACACCCCTTCCCTGAAACACCACTATGTTGCTTGCATATGACATCCGAAGTTCAAATATGTGTATTTTTACGTAACACAAAGAGAAAATACCCTAATTATAGAAAACGTTTATATTTTCCTGAAAACGAAATATTATCTTGTCTTCTGCAACGGTTAATTTTGCTGCACCCTGTATATATATTTCGATGTCAGAACAAAATATGCTGTTTTCACATTCTACACATCAGGATAGATACGGAAGGCACAAATTAGCAGAAAAATTATAAAATGATGAAGGTAGTAAGATATATCCTACATGACCGACTTTAACCTTTACCTTTTCGATGAGATCACGTGACGCACACCTTCTGTCAAAAATTGATTCGAATTACCACTGAGTTATTCACATTTCTTATAATTTTCTTATTTCACGTAAAACTATTGGTTGGCAACCTTCTGACAATATATCATATGTCAATATGTACATATTGAATTGTTAGGAATTGTTGTGTATTATAATCTGTTTTGATCTATATCTTCTGAACTATTTAACATATTTTCACGAAATAAAGCTCAAACTGCAGTGCAGGAACATCTTTCATAGAGATCCCAAACCGGGATCCCTATGGTTGATATCAAACACCTTATTATTTACCATTTTTGGTACTACTTTTGTGTTTTTTTCAAAATAACGCATATTTCACTGCACACCCCTACGCTTACACACCACTATGTTGCTTGCATATGACACCCGAATTTCAAATATGTGTATTTTTACGTAACACAAAGAGAAAATACCCTAATTATAGAAAACGTTTATATTTTCCTGAAAACGAAATATTATCTTGTCTTCTGCAACGGTTAATTTTGCTGCACCCTGTATATATATATTTCGATGTCAGAACAAAATATGCTGTTTTCACATTCTACACATCAGGATAGACACGAAAGTCACAAATTAGCAGAAAAATTATAAAATGATGAAGGTAGTAAGATATATTCTACATGACCGACTTTAACCCTTACCTTTTCGATGAGATCACGTGACGCACACCTTCTGTCAAAAATTGATTCCAATTACCACTGAGTTATTCACTTTTCTTATAATTTTCTTATTTCACGTAAAACTGTTGGTTGGCAACCTTCTGACAATATATCATATGTCGATACTTACATATTGAATTGTTACGAATTGTTGTGTATTACAATCTGTTTTGATCTATATCTTCCGAACTATTTAACATATTTTCACGAAATAAAGCTCAAACTGCAGTGCAGGCACATCTTTCATAGAGATCCCAAACCGGGATCCCTATGGTTGATATCAAGTACCTTATTCTTTACCATTTTTGGTACTACTTATGTGTTTTTATCAAAATAACGCATATTTCACTGCACACCCCTTCCCTGAAACACCACTATGTTGCTTGCATATGACATCCGAAGTTCAAATATGTGTATTTTTACGTAACACAAAGAGAAAATACCCTAATTATAGAAAACGTTTATATTTTCCAGAAAACGAAATATTATCTTGTCTTCTGCAACGGTTAATTTTGCTGCACCCTGTATATATATTTCGATGTCAGAACAAAATATGCTGTTTTCACATTCTACACATCAGGATAGATACGAAAGGCACAAATTAGCAGAAAAATTATAAAATGATGATGGTAGTAAGATATATCCTACATGACCGACTTTAACCTTTACCTTTTGGATGAGATCACGTGACGCACACCTTCTGTCAAAAATTGATTCGAAATACCACTGAGTTATTCACTTTTCTTATAATTTTCTTATTTCACGTAAAACTATTGGTTGACAACCTTCTGACAATATATCATATGTCAATAGTTACATATTGAATTGTTACGAATTGTTGTGTATTATAATCTGTTTTGGTGTCTATCTTCATAACTATTTAACATATTTTCACGAAATTCAGCTCAAACTGCAGTGCAGGCACATCTTTCATAGACACCCCAAACCGGAATCCCTATGGTTGATATCAAGTACCTTATTCTTTACCATTTTTGGTACTACTTTTGTGTTTTTTTCAAAATAACGCATATTTCACTGCACACCTCTTCCCTGACACACCACTATGTTGCTTGCATATGACACCCGAAGTTAAAATATGTGTATTTTTACGTAACACAAAGAGAAAATACCCTAATTATAGAAAACGTTTATATTTTCCTGAAAACGAAATATTATCTTGTCTTCTGCAGCGGTTAATTTTGCTGCACCCTCTATATATATTTCGATGTCAGAACGAAATATGCTGTTTTCATATTCAAGACATCAGGATAGATACGAAAGGCACAAATTAGGAGAAAAATTATAAAATGATGAAGTAAGCAAAATATATAATACATGAAGGACTTTAACCCTTACCTTTTCAATGAGATCACATGACGCGCACCTTCTTTCAAAAATTGATTCGAATTACCACTGAGTTATTCACTTTTCTTATATATTTTTTTATTTCACGTAAAACTGTCGGTTAGCAACCTTCTGACAATATATCATATGTCAATATGTACATATTGAATTGTTACGAATTGTTGTGTATTATAATCTGTTTTGATCTATATCTTCCGAACTATTTAACATATTTTCACGAAATAAAGCTCAAACTGCAGTGCAGGCACATCTTTCATAGAGATCCCAAACCGGGATCCCTAAGGTTGATATCAAGTACCTTATTCTTTACCATTTTTGGTACTACTTTTGTGTTTTTATCAAAATAACGCATATTTCACTGCACACCCCTTCCCTGAAACACCACTATGTTGCTTGCATATGACATCCGAAGTTCAAATATGTGTATTTTTACGTAACACAAAGAGAAAATACCCTAATTATAGAAAACGTTTATATTTTCCTGAAAACGATATATTATCTTGTCTTCTGCAACGGTTAATTTTGCTGCACCCTGTATATATATTTCGATGTCAGAACAAAATATGCTGTTTTCACATTCTACACATCAGGATAGATACGAAAGGCACAAATTAGCAGAAAAATTATAAAATGATGAAGGTAGTAAGATATATCCTACATGACCGACTTTATCCTTTACCTTTTCGATGAGATCACGTGACGCACACCTTCTGTCAAAAATTGATTCGAATTACCACTGAGTTATTCACATTTCTTATAATTTTCTTATTTCACGTAAAACTATTGGTTGGCAACCTTCTGACAATATATCATATGTCAATATGTACATATTGAATTGTTACGAATTGTTGTGTATTATAATCTGTTTTGATCTGTATCTTCCGAACTATTTAACATATTTTCACGAAATAAAGCTCAAACTGCAGTGCAGGAACATCTTTCATAGAGATCCCAAACAGGGATCCCTATGGTTGATATCAAGTACCTTTTTCTTTACCATTTTTGGTACTACTTTTGTGTTTTTTTCAAAATAACGCATATTTCACTGCACACCCCTTCCCTGACACACCACTATGTTGCTTGCATATGACACCCGAAGTTCAAATATGTGTATTTTTACGTAACACAAAGAGAAAATACCCTAATTATAGAAAACGTTTATATTTTCCTGAAAACGAAATATTATCTTGTCTTCTGCAACGGTTAATTTTGCTGCACCCTGTATATATATTTCGATGTCAGAACAAAATATGCTGTTTTCACATTCTACACATCAGGATAGATACGAAAGGCACAAATTAGCAGAAAAATTATAAAATGATGAAGGTAGTAAGATATATCCTACATGACCGACTTTAACTTTTACCTTTTCGATAAGATCACGTGACGCACACCTTCTGTCAAAAATTGATTCGAAATACCACTGAGTTATTCACTTTTCTTATAATTTTCTTATTTCACGTAAAACTATTGGTTGGCAACCTTCTGACAATATATCATATGTCAATAGTTACATATTGAATTATTACGAATTGTTGTGTATTATAATCTGTTTTGGTATCTATCTTCATAACTATTTAACATATTTTCACGAAATTCAGCTCAAACTGCAGTGCAGGCACATCTTTCATAGACACCCCAAACCGGAATCCCTATGGTTGATATCAAGTACCTTATTCTTTACCATTTTTGGTACTACTTTTGTTTTTTTTTCAAAATAACGCATATTTCACTGCACACCCCTTCCCTGACACACGACTATGTTGCTTGCATATGACACCCGAAGTTAAAATATGTGTATTTTTACGTAACACAAAGAGAAAATACCATAATTATAGAAAACGTTTATATTTTCCTGAAAACGAAATATTATCTTGTCTTCTGCAACGGTTAATTTTGCTGCACCCTGTATATATATTTCGATGTCAGAACAAAATATGGTGTTTTCACATTCTACACATCAGGATAGACACGGAAGGCACAAATTAGCAGAAAAATTATAAAATGATGAAGTAAACAAGATATATAATACATGAAGGACTTTAACCCTTACCTTTTCAATGAGATCACATGACGCGCACCTTCTTTCAAAAATTGATTCGAATTTCCACTGAGTTATTCACATTTCTTATATATTTTTTTATTTCACGTAAAACTGTCGGTTAGCAACCTTCTGACAATATATCATATGTCAATATGTACATATTGAATTGTTACGAATTGTTGTGTATTATAATCTGTTTTGATCTATATCTTCCGAACTATTTAACATATTTTCACGAAATAAAGCTCAAACTGCAGTGCAGGCACATCTTTCATAGAGATCCCAAACCGGGATCCCTATGGTTGATATCAAGTACCTTATTCTTTACCATTTTTGGTACTACTTATGTGTTTTTATCAAAATAACGCACATTTCACTGCACACCCCTTCCCTGAAACACCACTATGTTGCTTGCATATGCCATCCGAAGTTCAAATATGTGTATTTTTACGTAACACAAAGAGAAAATACAATAATTATAGAAAACGTTTATATTTTCCTGAAAACGAAATATTATCTTGTCTTCTGCAACGGTTAATTTTGCTGCACCCTGTATATATATTTCGATGTCAGAACAAAATATGCTGTTTTCACATTCTACACATCAGGATAGATACGAAAGGCACAAATTAGCAGAAAAATTATAAAATGATGAAGGTAGTAAGATATATCCTACATGACCGACTTTAACCTTTACCTTTTCGATGAGATCACGTGACGCACACCTTCTGTCAAAAATTGATTCGAAATACCACTGAGTTTTTCACTTTTCTTTTAATTTTCTTATTTGACGTAAAACTATTGGTTGGCAACCTTCTGACAATATATCATATGTCAATAGTTACATATTGAATTGTTACGAATTGTTGTGTATTATAATCTGTTTTGGTATCTATCTTCATAACTATTTAACATATTTTCACGAAATTCAGCTCAAACTGCAGTGCAGGCACATCTTTCATAGACACCCCAAACCGGAATCCCTATGGTTGATATCAAGTACCTTATTCTTTACCATTTTTGGTACTACTTTTGTGTTTTTTTCAAAATAACGCATATTTCACTGCACACCCCTTCCCTGACACACCACTATGTTGCTTGCATATGACACCCGAAGTTAAAATATGTGTATTTTTACGTAACACAAAGAGAAAATACCCTAATTATAGAAAACGTTTATATTTTCCTGAAAACGAAATATTATCTTGTCTTCTGCAACGGTTAATTTTGCTGCACCCTGTATATATATTTCGATGTCAGAACAAAATATGGTGTTTTCACATTCTACACATCAGGATAGACACGGAAGGCACAAATTAGCAGAAAAATTATAAAATGATGAAGTAAGCAAGATATATAATACATGAAGGACTTTAACCCTTACCTTTTCAATGAGATCACATGACGCGCACCTTCTTTCAAAAATTGATTCGAATTACCACTGAGTTATTCACTTTTCTTATATATTTTTTTATTTCACGTAAAACTGTCGGTTAGCAACCTTCTGACAATATATCATATGTCAATATGTACATATTGAATTGTTACGAATTGTTGTGTATTATAATCTGTTTTGATCTATATCTTCCGAACTATTTAACATATTTTCACGAAATAAAGCTCAAACTGCAGTGCAGGCACATATTTCATAGAGGTCCCAAACCGGGATCCCTATGGTTGATATCAAGTACCTTATTCTTTACCATTTTTGGTACTACTTATGTGTTTTTATCAAAATAACGCACATTTCACTGCACACCCCTTCCCTGACACACCACTATGTTGCTTGCATATGACATCCGAAGTTCAAATATGTGTATTTTTACGTAACACAAAGAGAAAATACCCTAATTATAGAAAACGTTTATATTTTCCTGAAAACGAAATATTATCTTGTCTTCTGCAACGGTTAATTTTGCTGCACCCTGTATATATATTTCGATGTCAGAACAAAATATGCTGTTTTCACATTCTACACATCAGGATAGATACGAAAGGAACAAATTAGCAGAAAAATTATAAAATGATGAAGGTAGTAAGATATATCCTACATGACCGACTTTAACCTTTACCTTTTCGATGAGATCACGTGACGCACACCTTCTGTCAAAAATTGATTCGAAATACCACTGAGTTATTCACTTTTCTTTTAATTTTCTTATTTCACGTAAAACTATTGGTTGGCAACCTTCTGACAATATATCATATGTCAATAGTTACATATTGAATTGTTACGAATTGTTGTGTATTATAATCTGTTTTGGTATCTATCTTCATAACTATTTAACATATTTTCACGAAATTCAGCTCAAACTGCAGTGCAGGCACATCTTTCATAGACACCCCAAACCGAAATCCCTATGGTTGATATCAAGTACCTTATTCTTTACCATTTTTGGTACTACTTTTGTGTTTTTTTCAAAATAACGCATATTTCACTGCACACCCCTTCCCTGACACACCAATATGTTGCTTGCATATGACATCCGAAGTTCAAATATGTGTATTTTTACGTAACACAAAGAGAAAATACCCTAATTATAGAAAACGTTTATATTTTCCTGAAAACGAAATATTATCTTGTCTTCTGCAACTGTTAATTTTGCTGCACCCTGTATATATATTTCGATGTCAGAACAAAATATGCTGTTTTCACATTCTACACATCAGGATAGATACGAAAGGCACAAATTAGCAGAAAAATTATAAAATGATGAAGGTAGTAAGATATATCCTACATGACCGACTTTAACTTTTACCTTTTCGATGAGATCACGTGACGCACACCTTCTGTCAAAAATTGATTCGAAATACCACTGAGTTATTCACTTTTCTTATAATTTTCTTATTTCACGTAAAACTATTGGTTGGCAACCTTCTGACAATATATCATATGTCAATAGTTACATATTGAATTGTTACGAATTGTTGTGTATTATAATCTGTTTTGGTATCTATCTTCATAACTATTTAACATATTTTCACGAAATTCAGCTCAAACTGCAGTGCAGGCACATCTTTCATAGACACCCCAAACCGGAATCCCTATGGTTGATATCAAGTACCTTATTCTTTACCATTTTTGGTACTACTTTTGTTTTTTTTTCAAAATAACGCATATTTCACTGCACACCCCTTCCCTGACACACCACTATGTTGCTTGCATATGACACCCGAAGTTAAAATATGTGTATTTTTACGTAACACAAAGAGAAAATACCCTAATTATAGAAAACGTTTATATTTTCCTGAAAACGAAATATTATCTTGTCTTCTGCAACGGTTAATTTTGCTGCACCCTGTATATATATTTCGATGTCAGAACAAAATATGGTGTTTTCACATTCTACACATCAGGATAGACACGGAAGGCACAAATTAGCAGGAAAATTATAAAATGATGAAGTAAACAAGATATATAATACATGAATGACTTTAACCCTTACCTTTTCAATGAGATCACATGACGCGCACCTTCTTTCAAAAATTGATTCGAATTTCCACTGAGTTATTCACTTTTCTTATATATTTTTTTATTTCACGTAAAACTGTCGGTTAGCAACCTTCTGACAATATATCATATGTCAATATGTACATATTGAATTGTTACGAATTGTTGTGTATTATAATCTGTTTTGATCTATATCTTCCGAAGTATTTAACATATTTTCACGAAATAAAGCTCAAACTGCAGTGCAGGCACATCTTTCATAGAGATCCCAAACCGGGATCCCTATGGTTGATATCAAGTACCTTATTCTTTACCATTTTTGGTACTACTTATGTGTTTTTATCAAAATAACGCACATTTCACTGCACACCCCTTCCCTGAAACACCACTATGTTGCTTGCATATGCCATCCGAAGTTCAAATATGTGTATTTTTACGTAACACAAAGAGAAAATACCCTAATTATAGAAAACGTTTATATTTTCCTGAAAACGAAATATTATCTTGTCTTCTGCAACGGTTAATTTTGCTGCACCCTGTATATATATTTCGATGTCAGAACAAAATATGCTGTTTTCACATTCTACACATCAGGATAGATACGAAAGGCACAAATTAGCAGAAAAATTATAAAATGATGAAGGTAGTAAGATATATCCTACATGACCGACTTTAACCTTTACCTTTTCGATGAGATCACGTGACGCACACCTTCTGTCAAAAATTGATTCGAAATACCACTGAGTTATTCACTTTTCTTTTAATTTTCTTATTTCACGTAAAACTATTGGTTGGCAACCTTCTGACAATATATCATATGTCAATAGTTACATATTGAATTGTTACGAATTGTTGTGTATTATAATCTGTTTTGGTATCTATCTTCATAACTATTTAACATATTTTCACGAAATTCAGCTCAAACTGCAGTGCAGGCACATCTTTCATAGACACCCCAAACCGGAATCCCTATGGTTGATATCAAGTACCTTATTCTTTACCATTTTTGGTACTACTTTTGTGTTTTTTTCAAAATAACGCATATTTCACTGCACACCCCTTCCCTGACACACCACTATGTTGCTTGCATATGACACCCGAAGTTAAAATATGTGTATTTTTACGTAACACAAAGAGAAAATACCATAATTATAGAAAACGTTTATATTTTCCTGAAAACGAAATATTATCTTGTCTTCTGCAACGGTTAATTTTGCTGCACCCTGTATATATATTTCGATGTCAGAACAAAATATGGTGTTTTCACATTCTACACATCAGGATATACACGGAAGGCACAAATTAGCAGAAAAATTATAAAATGATGAAGTAAGCAAGATATATAATACATGAGGGACTTTAACCCTTACCTTTTCAATGAGATCACATGACGCGCACCTTCTTTCAAAAATTGATTCGAATTACCACTGAGTTATTCACTTTTCTTATATATTTTTTTATTTCACGTAAAACTGTCGGTTAGCAACCTTCTGACAATATATCATATGTCAATATGTACATATTGAATTGTTACGAATTGTTGTGTATTATAATCTGTTTTGATCTATATCTTCCGAACTATTTAACATATTTTCACGAAATAAAGCTCAAACTGCAGTGCAGGCACATCTTTCATAGAGGTCCCAAACCGGGATCCCTATGGTTGATATCAAGTACCTTATTCTTTACCATTTTTGGTACTACTTATGTGTTTTTATCAAAATAACGCACATTTCACTGCACACCCCTTCCCTGAAACACCACTATGTTGCTTGCATATGACATCCGAAGTTCAAATATGTGTATTTTTACGTAACACAAAGAGAAAATACCCTAATTATAGAAAACGTTTATATTTTCCTGAAAACGAAATATTATCTTGTCTTCTGCAACGGTTAATTTTGCTGCACCCTGTATATATATTTCGATGTCAGAACAAAATATGCTGTTTTCACATTCTACACATCAGGATAGATACGAAAGGCACAAATTAGCAGAAAAATTATAAAATGATGAAGGTAGTAAGATATATCCTACATGACCGACTTTAACCTTTACCTTTTCGATGAGATCACGTGACGCACACCTTCTGTCAAAAATTGATTCGAAATACCACTGAGTTATTCACTTTTCTTTTAATTTTCTTATTTCACGTAAAACTATTGGTTGGCAACCTTCTGACAATATATCATATGTCAATAGTTACATATTGAATTGTTACGAATTGTTGTGTATTATAATCTGTTTTGGTATCTATCTTCATAACTATTTAACATATTTTCACGAAATTCAGCTCAAACTGCAGTGCAGGCACATCTTTCATAGACACCCCAAACCGGAATCCCTATGGTTGATATCAAGTACCTTATTCTTTACCATTTTTGGTACTACTTTTGTGTTTTTTTCAAAATAACGCATATTTCACTGCACACCCCTTCCCTGACACACCACTATGTTGCTTGCATATGACACCCGAAGTTAAAATATGTGTATTTTTACGTAACACAAAGAGAAAATACCATAATTATAGAAAACGTTTATATTTTCCTGAAAACGAAATATTATCTTGTCTTCTGCAACGGTTAATTTTGCTGCACCCTGTATATATATTTCGATGTCAGAACAAAATATGGTGTTTTCACATTCTACACATCAGGATATACACGGAAGGCACAAATTAGCAGAAAAATTATAAAATGATGAAGTAAGCAAGATATATAATACATGAGGGACTTTAACCCTTACCTTTTCAATGAGATCACATGACGCGCACCTTCTTTCAAAAATTGATTCGAATTACCACTGAGTTATTCACTTTTCTTATATATTTTTTTATTTCACGTAAAACTGTCGGTTAGCAACCTTCTGACAATATATCATATGTCAATATGTACATATTGAATTGTTACGAATTGTTGTGTATTATAATCTGTTTTGATCTATATCTTCCGAACTATTTAACATATTTTCACGAAATAAAGCTCAAACTGCAGTGCAGGCACATCTTTCATAGAGGTCCCAAACCGGGATCCCTATGGTTGATATCAAGTACCTTATTCTTTACCATTTTTGGTACTACTTATGTGTTTTTATCAAAATAACGCACATTTCACTGCACACCCCTTCCCTGAAACACCACTATGTTGCTTGCATATGACATCCGAAGTTCAAATATGTGTATTTTTACGTAACACAAAGAGAAAATACCCTAATTATAGAAAACGTTTATATTTTCCTGAAAACGAAATATTATCTTGTCTTCTGCAACGGTTAATTTTGCTGCACCCTGTATATATATTTCGATGTCAGAACAAAATATGCTGTTTTCACATTCTACACATCAGGATAGATACGAAAGGCACAAATTAGCAGAAAAATTAAAAAATGATGAAGGTAGTAAGATATATCCTACATGACCGACTTTAACCTTTACCTTTTCGATGAGATCACGTGACGCACACCTTCTGTCAAAAATTGATTCGAAATACCACTGAGTTATTCACTTTTCTTTTAATTTTCTTATTTCACGTAAAACTATTGGTTGGCAACCTTCTGACAATATATCATATGTCAATAGTTACATATTGAATTGTTACGAATTGTTGTGTATTATAATCTGTTTTGGTATCTATCTTCATAACTATTTAACATATTTTCACGAAATTCAGCTCAAACTGCAGTGCAGGCACATCTTTCATAGACACCCCAAACCGAAATCCCTATGGTTGATATCAAGTACCTTATTCTTTACCATTTTTGGTACTACTTTTGTGTTTTTTTCAAAATAACGCATATTTCACTGCACACCCCTTCCCTGACACACCACTATGTTGCTTGCATATGACACCCGAAGTTAAAATATGTGTATTTTTACGTAACACAAAGAGAAAATACCCTAATTATAGAAAACGTTTATATTTTCCTGAAAACGAAATATTATCTTGTCTTCTGCAACGGTTAATTTTGCTGCACCCTGTATATATATTTCGATGTCAGAACAAAATATGGTGTTTTCACATTCTACACATCAGGATAGACACGGAAGGCACAAATTAGCAGAAAAATTATAAAATGATGAAGTAAGCAAGATATATAATACATGAAGGACTTTAACCCTTACCTTTTCAATGAGATCACATGACGCGCACCTTCTTTCAAAAATTGATTCGAATTACCACTGAGTTATTCACTTTTCTTATATATTTTTTTATTTCACGTAAAACTGTCGGTTAATAACCTTCTGACAATATATCATATGTCAATATGTACATATTGAATTGTTACGAATTGTTGTGTATTATAATCTGTTTTGATCTATATCTTCCGAACTATTTAACATATTTTCACGAAATAAAGCTCAAACTGCAGTGCAGGCACATATTTCATAGAGGTCCCAAACCGGGATCCCTATGGTTGATATCAAGTACCTTATTCTTTACCATTTTTGGTACTACTTATGTGTTTTTATCAAAATAACGCACATTTCACTGCACACCCCTTCCCTGAAACACCACTATGTTGC
This sequence comes from Thermobia domestica, assembly GCF_964235325.1. Taxonomy (NCBI): domain Eukaryota; kingdom Metazoa; phylum Arthropoda; class Insecta; order Zygentoma; family Lepismatidae; genus Thermobia; species Thermobia domestica. Next base: position 61,059 of record NW_027656121.1, on the reverse strand, counting down.
TTGCATATGACATCCGAAGTTCAAATATGTGTATTTTTACGTAACACAAAGAGAAAATACCCTAATTATAGAAAACGTTTATATTTTCCTGAAAACGAAATATTATCTTGTCTTCTGCAACGGTTAATTTTGCTGCACCCTGTATATATATTTCGATGTCAGAACAAAATATGCTGTTTTCACATTCTACACATCAGGATAGATACGAAAGGCACAAATTAGCAGAAAAATTATAAAATGATGAAGGTAGTAAGATATATCCTACATGACCGACTTTAACCTTTACCTTTTCGATGAGATCACGTGACGCACACCTTCTGTCAAAAATTGATTCGAAATACCACTGAGTTATTCACTTTTCTTTTAATTTTCTTATTTCACGTAAAACTATTGGTTGGCAACCTTCTGACAATATATCATATGTCAATAGTTACATATTGAATTGTTACGAATTGTTGTGTATTATAATCTGTTTTGGTATCTATCTTCATAACTATTTAACATATTTTCACGAAATTCAGCTCAAACTGCAGTGCAGGCACATCTTTCATAGACACCCCAAACCGAAATCCCTATGGTTGATATCAAGTACCTTATTCTTTACCATTTTTGGTACTACTTTTGTGTTTTTTTCAAAATAACGCATATTTCACTGCACACCCCTTCCCTGACACACCAATATGTTGCTTGCATATGACATCCGAAGTTCAAATATGTGTATTTTTACGTAACACAAAGAGAAAATACCCTAATTATAGAAAACGTTTATATTTTCCTGAAAACGAAATATTATCTTGTCTTCTGCAACGGTTAATTTTGCTGCACCCTGTATATATATTTCGATGTCAGAACAAAATATGCTGTTTTCACATTCTACACATCAGGATAGATACGAAAGGCACAAATTAGCAGAAAAATTATAAAATGATGAAGGTAGTAAGATATATCCTACATGACCGACTTTAACTTTTACCTTTTCGATGAGATCACGTGACGCACACCTTCTGTCAAAAATTGATTCGAAATACCACTGAGTTATTCACTTTTCTTATAATTTTCTTATTTCACGTAAAACTATTGGTTGGCAACCTTCTGACAATATATCATATGTCAATAGTTACATATTGAATTGTTACGAATTGTTGTGTATTATAATCTGTTTTGGTATCTATCTTCATAACTATTTAACATATTTTCACGAAATTCAGCTCAAACTGCAGTGCAGGCACATCTTTCATAGACACCCCAAACCGGAATCCCTATGGTTGATATCAAGTACCTTATTCTTTACCATTTTTGGTACTACTTTTGTTTTTTTTTTCAAAATAACGCATATTTCACTGCACACCCCTTCCCTGACACACCACTATGTTGCTTGCATATGACACCCGAAGTTAAAATATGTGTATTTTTACGTAACACAAAGAGAAAATACCCTAATTATAGAAAACGTTTATATTTTCCTGAAAACGAAATATTATCTTGTCTTCTGCAACTGTTAATTTTGCTGCACCCTGTATATATATTTCGATGTCAGAACAAAATATGGTGTTTTCACATTCTACACATCAGGATAGACACGGAAGGCACAAATTAGCAGAAAAATTATAAAATGATGAAGTAAACAAGATATATAATACATGAAGGACTTTAACCCTTACCTTTTCAATGAGATCACATGACGCGCACCTTCTTTCAAAAATTGATTCGAATTTCCACTGAGTTATTCACTTTTCTTATATATTTTTTTATTTCACGTAAAACTGTCGGTTAGCAACCTTCTGACAATATATCATATGTCAATATGTACATATTGAATTGTTACGAATTGTTGTGTATTATAATCTGTTTTGATCTATATCTTCCGAACTATTTAACATATTTTCACGAAATAAAGCTCAAACTGCAGTGCAGGCACATCTTTCATAGAGATCCCAAACCGGGATCCCTATGGTTGATATCAAGTACCTTATTCTTTACCATTTTTGGTACTACTTATGTGTTTTTATCAAAATAACGCACATTTCACTGCACACCCCTTCCCTGAAACACCACTATGTTGCTTGCATATGCCATCCGAAGTTCAAATATGTGTATTTTTACGTAACACAAAGAGAAAATACCCTAATTATAGAAAACGTTTATATTTTCCTGAAAACGAAATATTATCTTGTCTTCTGCAACGGTTAATTTTGCTGCACCCTGTATATATATTTCGATGTCAGAACAAAATATGCTGTTTTCACATTCTACACATCAGGATAGATACGAAAGGCACAAATTAGCAGAAAAATTATAAAATGATGAAGGTAGTAAGATATATCCTACATGACCGACTTTAACCTTTACCTTTTCGATGAGATCACGTGACGCACACCTTCTGTCAAAAATTGATTCGAAATACCACTGAGTTATTCACTTTTCTTTTAATTTTCTTATTTCACGTAAAACTATTGGTTGGCAACCTTCTGACAATATATCATATGTCAATAGTTACATATTGAATTGTTACGAATTGTTGTGTATTATAATCTGTTTTGGTATCTATCTTCATAACTATTTAACATATTTTCACGAAATTCAGCTCAAACTGCAGTGCAGGCACATCTTTCATAGACACCCCAAACCGGAATCCCTATGGTTGATATCAAGTACCTTATTCTTTACCATTTTTGGTACTACTTTTGTGTTTTTTTCAAAATAACGCATATTTCACTGCACACCCCTTCCCTGACACACCACTATGTTGCTTGCATATGACACCCGAAGTTAAAATATGTGTATTTTTACGTAACACAAAGAGAAAATACCCTAATTATAGAAAACGTTTATATTTTCCTGAAAACGAAATATTATCTTGTCTTCTGCAACGGTTAATTTTGCTGCACCCTGTATATATATTTCGATGTCAGAACAAAATATGGTGTTTTCACATTCTACACATCAGGATATACACGGAAGGCACAAATTAGCAGAAAAATTATAAAATGATGAAGTAAGCAAGATATATAATACATGAGGGACTTTAACCCTTACCTTTTCAATGAGATCACATGACGCGCACCTTCTTTCAAAAATTGATTCGAATTACCACTGAGTTATTCACTTTTCTTATATATTTTTTTATTTCACGTAAAACTGTCGGTTAGCAACCTTCTGACAATATATCATATGTCAATATGTACATATTGAATTGTTACGAATTGTTGTGTATTATAATCTGTTTTGATCTATATCTTCCGAACTATTTAACATATTTTCACGAAATAAAGCTCAAACTGCAGTGCAGGCACATCTTTCATAGAGGTCCCAAACCGGGATCCCTATGGTTGATATCAAGTACCTTATTCTTTACCATTTTTGGTACTACTTATGTGTTTTTATCAAAATAACGCACATTTCACTGCACACCCCTTCCCTGAAACACCACTATGTTGCTTGCATATGAAATCCGAAGTTCAAATATGTGTATTTTTACGTAACACAAAGAGAAAATACCCTAATTATAGAAAACGTTTATATTTTCCTGAAAACGAAATATTATCTTGTCTTGTGCAACGGTTAATTTTGCTGCACCCTGTATATATATTTCGATGTCAGAACAAAATATGCTGTTTTCACATTCTACACATCAGGATAGATACGAAAGGCACAAATTAGCAGAAAAATTATAAAATGATGAAGGTAGTAAGATATATCCTACATGACCGACTTTAACCTTTACCTTTTCGATGAGATCACGTGACGCACACCTTCTTTCAAAAATTGATTCGAAATACCACTGAGTTATTCACTTTTCTTTTAATTTTCTTATTTCACGTAAAACTATTGGTTGGCAACCTTCTGACAATATATCATATGTCAATAGTTACATATTGAATTGTTACGAATTGTGGTGTATTATAATCTGTTTTGGTATCTATCTTCATAACTATTTAACATATTTTCACGTAATTCAGCTCAAACTGCAGTGCAGGCACATCTTTCATAGACACCCCAAACCGGAATCCCTATGGTTGATATCAAGTACCTTATTCTTTACCATTTTTGGTACTACTTTTGTGTTTTTTTCAAAATAACGCATATTTCACTGCACACCCCTTCCCTGACACACCAATATGTTGCTTGCATATGACATCCGAAGTTCAAATATGTGTATTTTTACGTAACACAAAGAGAAAATACCCTAATTATAGAAAACGTTTATATTTTCCTGAAAACGAAATATTATCTTGTCTTCTGCAACGGTTAATTTTGCTGCACCCTGTATATATATTTCGATGTCAGAACAAAATATGCTGTTTTCACATTCTACACATCAGGATAGATACGAAAGGCACAAATTAGCAGAAAAATTATAAAATGATGAAGGTAGTAAGATATATCCTACATGACCGACTTTAACTTTTACCTTTTCGATGAGATCACGTGACGCACACCTTCTGTCAAAAATTGATTCGAAATACCACTGAGTTATTCACTTTTCTTATAATTTTCTTATTTCACGTAAAACTATTGGTTGGCAACCTTCTGACAATATATCATATGTCAATAGTTACATATTGAATTGTTACGAATTGTTGTGTATTATAATCTGTTTTGGTATCTATCTTCATAACTATTTAACATATTTTCACGAAATTCAGCTCAAACTGCAGTGCAGGCACATCTTTCATAGACACCCCAAACCGGAATCCCTATGGTTGATATCAAGTACCTTATTCTTTACCATTTTTGGTACTACTTTTGTTTTTTTTTTCAAAATAACGCATATTTCACTGCACACCCCTTCCCTGACACACCACTATGTTGCTTGCATATGACACCCGAAGTTAAAATATGTGTATTTTTACGTAACACAAAGAGAAAATACCCTAATTATAGAAAACGTTTATATTTTCCTGAAAACGAAATATTATCTTGTCTTCTGCAACTGTTAATTTTGCTGCACCCTGTATATATATTTCGATGTCAGAACAAAATATGGTGTTTTCACATTCTACACATCAGGATAGACACGGAAGGCACAAATTAGCAGAAAAATTATAAAATGATGAAGTAAACAAGATATATAATATATGAAGGACTTTAACCCTTACCTTTTCAATGAGATCACATGACGCGCACCTTCTTTCAAAAATTGATTCGAATTTCCACTGAGTTATTCACTTTTCTTATATATTTTTTTATTTCACGTAAAACTGTCGGTTAGCAACCTTCTGACAATATATCATATGTCAATATGTACATATTGAATTGTTACGAATTGTTGTGTATTATAATCTGTTTTGATCTATATCTTCCGAACTATTTAACATATTTTCACGAAATAAAGCTCAAACTGCAGTGCAGGCACATCTTTCATAGAGATCCCAAACCGGGATCCCTATGGTTGATATCAAGTACCTTATTCTTTACCATTTTTGGTACTACTTATGTGTTTTTATCAAAATAACGCACATTTCACTGCACACCCCTTCCCTGAAACACCACTATGTTGCTTGCATATGCCATCCGAAGTTCAAATATGTGTATTTTTACGTAACACAAAGAGAAAATACCCTAATTATAGAAAACGTTTATATTTTCCTGAAAACGAAATATTATCTTGTCTTCTGCAACGGTTAATTTTGCTGCACCCTGTATATATATTTCGATGTCAGAACAAAATATGCTGTTTTCACATTCTACACATCAGGATAGATACGAAAGGCACAAATTAGCAGAAAAATTATAAAATGATGAAGGTAGTAAGATATATCCTACATGACCGACTTTAACCTTTACCTTTTCGATGAGATCACGTGACGCACACCTTCTGTCAAAAATTGATTCGAAATACCACTGAGTTATTCACTTTTCTTTTAATTTTCTTATTTCACGTAAAACTATTGGTTGGCAACCTTCTGACAATATATCATATGTCAATAGTTACATATTGAATTGTTACGAATTGTTGTGTATTATAATCTGTTTTGGTATCTATCTTCATAACTATTTAACATATTTTCACGAAATTCAGCTCAAACTGCAGTGCAGGCACATCTTTCATAGACACCCCAAACCGGAATCCCTATGGTTGATATCAAGTACCTTATTCTTTACCATTTTTGGTACTACTTTTGTGTTTTTTTCAAAATAACGCATATTTCACTGCACACCCCTTCCCTGACACACCACTATGTTGCTTGCATATGACACCCGAAGTTAAAATATGTGTATTTTTACGTAACACAAAGAGAAAATACCATAATTATAGAAAACGTTTATATTTTCCTGAAAACGAAATATTATCTTGTCTTCTGCAACGGTTAATTTTGCTGCACCCTGTATATATATTTCGATGTCAGAACAAAATATGGTGTTTTCACATTCTACACATCAGGATATACACGGAAGGCACAAATTAGCAGAAAAATTATAAAATGATGAAGTAAGCAAGATATATAATACATGAGGGACTTTAACCCTTACCTTTTCAATGAGATCACATGACGCGCACCTTCTTTCAAAAATTGATTCGAATTACCACTGAGTTATTCACTTTTCTTATATATTTTTTTATTTCACGTAAAACTGTCGGTTAGCAACCTTCTGACAATATATCATATGTCAATATGTACATATTGAATTGTTACGAATTGTTGTGTATTATAATCTGTTTTGATCTATATCTTCCGAACTATTTAACATATTTTCACGAAATAAAGCTCAAACTGCAGTGCAGGCACATCTTTCATAGAGGTCCCAAACCGGGATCCCTATGGTTGATATCAAGTACCTTATTCTTTACCATTTTTGGTACTACTTATGTGTTTTTATCAAAATAACGCACATTTCACTGCACACCCCTTCCCTGAAACACCACTATGTTGCTTGCATATGAAATCCGAAGTTCAAATATGTGTATTTTTACGTAACACAAAGAGAAAATACCCTAATTATAGAAAACGTTTATATTTTCCTGAAAACGAAATATTATCTTGTCTTGTGCAACGGTTAATTTTGCTGCACCCTGTATATATATTTCGATGTCAGAACAAAATATGCTGTTTTCACATTCTACACATCAGGATAGATACGAAAGGCACAAATTAGCAGAAAAATTATAAAATGATGAAGGTAGTAAGATATATCCTACATGACCGACTTTAACCTTTACCTTTTCGATGAGATCACGTGACGCACACCTTCTTTCAAAAATTGATTCGAAATACCACTGAGTTATTCACTTTTCTTTTAATTTTCTTATTTCACGTAAAACTATTGGTTGGCAACCTTCTGACAATATATCATATGTCAATAGTTACATATTGAATTGTTACGAATTGTGGTGTATTATAATCTGTTTTGGTATCTATCTTCATAACTATTTAACATATTTTCACGTAATTCAGCTCAAACTGCAGTGCAGGCACATCTTTCATAGACACCCCAAACCGGAATCCCTATGGTTGATATCAAGTACCTTATTCTTTACCATTTTTGGTACTACTTTTGTGTTTTTTTCAAAATAACGCATATTTCACTGCACACCCCTTCCCTGACACACCACTATGTTGCTTGCATATGACACCCGAAGTTAAAATATGTGTATTTTTACGTAACACAAAGAGAAAATACCCTAATTATAGAAAACGTTTATATTTTCCTGAAAACGAAATATTATCTTGTCTTCTGCAACGGTTAATTTTGCTGCACCCTGTATATATATTTCGATGTCAGAACAAAATATGGTGTTTTCACATTCTACACATCAGGATAGACACGGAAGGCACAAAATTAGCAGAAAAATTATAAAATGATGAAGTAAGCAAGATATATAATACATTAAGGACTTTAACCCTTACCTTTTCAATGAGATCACATTACGCGCACCTTCTTTCAAAAATTGATTCGAATTTCCACTGAGTTATTCACTTTTCTTATATATTTTTTTATTTCACGTAAAACTGTCGGTTAGCAACCTTCTGACAATATATCATATGTCAATATGTACATATTGAATTGTTACGAATTGTTGTGTATTATAATCTGTTTTGATCTATATCTTCCGAACTATTTAACATATTTTCACGAAATAAAGCTCAAACTGCAGTGCAGGCACATATTTCATAGAGGTCCCAAACCGGGATCCCTATGGTTGATATCAAGTACCTTATTCTTTACCATTTTTGGTACTACTTATGTGTTTTTATCAAAATAACGCACATTTCACTGCACACCCCTTCCCTGAAACACCACTATGTTGCTTGCATATGACATCCGAAGTTCAAATATGTGTATTTTTACGTAACACAAAGAGAAAATACCCTAATTATAGAAAACGTTTATATTTTCCTGAAAACGAAATATTATTTTGTCTTCTGCAACGGTTAATTTTGCTGCACCCTGTATATATATTTCGATGTCAGAACAAAATATGCTGTTTTCACATTCTACACATCAGGATAGATACGAAAGGCACAAATTAGCAGAAAAATTATAAAATGATGAAGGTAGTAAGATATATCCTACATGACCGACTTTAACCTTTACCTTTTCGATGAGATCACGTGACGCACACCTTCTGTCAAAAATTGATTCGAAATACCACTGAGTTATTCACTTTTCTTTTAATTTTCTTATTTCACGTAAAACTATTGGTTGGCAACCTTCTGACAATATATCATATGTCAATAGTTACATATTGAATTGTTACGAATTGTTGTGTATTATAATCTGTTTTGGTATCTATCTTCATAACTATTTAACATATTTTCACGAAATTCAGCTCAAACTGCAGTGCAGGCACATCTTTCATAGACACCCCAAACCGAAATCCCTATGGTTGATATCAAGTACCTTATTCTTTACCATTTTTGGTACTACTTTTGTGTTTTTTTCAAAATAACGCATATTTCACTGCACACCCCTTCCCTGACACACCAATATGTTGCTTGCATATGACATCCGAAGTTCAAATATGTGTATTTTTACGTAACACAAAGAGAAAATACCCTAATTATAGAAAACGTTTATATTTTCCAGAAAACGAAATATTATCTTGTCTTCTGCAACGGTTAATTTTGCTGCACCCTGTATATATATTTCGATGTCAGAACAAAATATGCTGTTTTCACATTCTACACATCAGGATAGATACGAAAGGCACAAATTAGCAGAAAAATTATAAAATGATGAAGGTAGTAAGATATATCCTACATGACCGACTTTAACTTTTACCTTTTCGATGAGATCACGTGACGCACACCTTCTGTCAAAAATTGATTCGAAATACCACTGAGTTATTCACTTTTCTTATAATTTTCTTATTTCACGTAAAACTATTGGTTGGCAACCTTCTGACAATATATCATATGTCAATAGTTACATATTGAATTGTTACGAATTGTTGTGTATTATAATCTGTTTTGGTATCTATCTTCATAACTATTTAACATATTTTCACGAAATTCAGCTCAAACTGCAGTGCAGGCACATCTTTCATAGACACCCCAAACCGGAATCCCTATGGTTGATATCAAGTACCTTATTCTTTACCATTTTTGGTACTACTTTTGTTTTTTTTTTTTCAAAATAACGCATATTTCACTGCACACCCCTTCCCTGACACACCACTATGTTGCTTGCATATGACACCCGAAGTTAAAATATGTGTATTTTTACGTAACACAAAGAGAAAATACCCTAATTATAGAAAACGTTTATATTTTCCTGAAAACGAAATATTATCTTGTCTTCTGCAACGGTTAATTTTGCTGCACCCTGTATATATATTTCGATGTCAGAACAAAATATGGTGTTTTCACATTCTACACATCAGGATAGACACGGAAGGCACAAATTAGCAGAAAAATTATAAAATGATGAAGTAAACAAGATATATAATACATGAAGGACTTTAACCCTTACCTTTTCAATGAGATCACATGACGCGCACCTTCTTTCAAAAATTGATTCGAATTTCCACTGAGTTATTCACTTTTCTTATATATTTTTTTATTTCACGTAAAACTGTCGGTTAGCAACCTTCTGACAATATATCATATGTCAATATGTACATATTGAATTGTTACGAATTGTTGTGTATTATAATCTGTTTTGATCTATATCTTCCGAACTATTTAACATATTTTCACGAAATAAAGCTCAAACTGCAGTGCAGGCACATCTTTCATAGAGATCCCAAACCGGGATCCCTATGGTTGATATCAAGTACCTTATTCTTTACCATTTTTGGTACTACTTATGTGTTTTTATCAAAATAACGCACATTTCACTGCACACCCCTTCCCTGAAACACCACTATGTTGCTTGCATATGCCATCCGAAGTTCAAATATGTGTATTTTTACGTAACACAAAGAGAAAATACCCTAATTATAGAAAACGTTTATATTTTCCTGAAAACGAAATATTATCTTGTCTTCTGCAACGGTTAATTTTGCTGCACCCTGTATATATATTTCGATGTCAGAACAAAATATGCTGTTTTCACATTCTACACATCAGGATAGATACGAAAGGCACAAATTAGCAGAAAAATTATAAAATGATGAAGGTAGTAAGATATATCCTACATGACCGACTTTAACCTTTACCTTTTCGATGAGATCACGTGACGCACACCTTCTGTCAAAAATTGATTCGAAATACCACTGAGTTATTCACTTTTCTTTTAATTTTCTTATTTCACGTAAAACTATTGGTTGGCAACCTTCTGACAATATATCATATGTCAATAGTTACATATTGAATTGTTACGAATTGTTGTGTATTATAATCTGTTTTGGTATCTATCTTCATAACTATTTAACATATTTTCACGAAATTCAGCTCAAACTGCAGTGCAGGCACATCTTTCATAGACACCCCAAACCGGAATCCCTATGGTTGATATCAAGTACCTTATTCTTTACCATTTTTGGTACTACTTTTGTGTTTTTTTCAAAATAACGCATATTTCACTGCACACCCCTTCCCTGACACACCACTATGTTGCTTGCATATGACACCCGAAGTTAAAATATGTGTATTTTTACGTAACACAAAGAGAAAATACCATAATTATAGAAAACGTTTATATTTTCCTGAAAACGAAATATTATCTTGTCTTCTGCAACGGTTAATTTTGCTGCACCCTGTATATATATTTCGATGTCAGAACAAAATATGGTGTTTTCACATTCTACACATCAGGATAGACACGGAAGGCACAAATTAGCAGAAAAATTATAAAATGATGAAGTAAGCAAGATATATAATACATGAAGGACTTTAACCCTTACCTTTTCAATGAGATCACATGACGCGCACCTTCTTTCAAAAATTGATTCCAATTACCACTGAGTTATTCACTTTTCTTATATATTTTTTTATTTCACGTAAAACTGTCGGTTAGCAACCTTCTGACAATATATCATATGTCAATATGTACATATTGAATTGTTACGAATTGTTGTGTATTATAATCTGTTTTGATCTATATCTTCCGAACTATTTAACATATTTTCACGAAATAAAGCTCAAACTGCAGTACAGGCACATATTTCATAGAGGTCCCAAACCGGGATCCCTATGGTTGATATCAAGTACCTTATTCTTTACCATTTTTGGTACTACTTATGTGTTTTTATCAAAATAACGCACATTTCACTGCACACCCCTTCCCTGAAACACCACTATGTTGCTTGCATATGACATCCGAAGTTCAAATATGTGTATTTTTACGTAACACAAAGAGAAAATACCCTAATTATAGAAAACGTTTATATTTTCCTGAAAACGAAATATTATCTTGTCTTCTGCAACGGTTAATTTTGCTGCACCCTGTATATATATTTCGATGTCAGAACAAAATATGCTGTTTTCACATTCTACACATCAGGATAGATACGAAAGGCACAAATTAGCAGAAAAATTATAAAATGATGGAGGTAGTAAGATATATCCTACATGACCGACTTTAACTTTTACCTTTTCGATGAGATCACGTGACGCACACCTTCTGTCAAAAATTGATTCGAAATACCACTGAGTTATTCACTTTTCTTATAATTTTCTTATTTCACGTAAAACTATTGGTTGGCAACCTTCTGACAATATATCATATGTCAATAGTTACATATTGAATTGTTACGAATTGTTGTGTATTATAATCTGTTTTGGTATCTATCTTCATAACTATTTAACATATTTTCACGAAATTCAGCTCAAACTGCAGTGCAGGCACATCTTTCATAGACACCCCAAACCGGAATCCCTATGGTTGATATCAAGTACCTTATTCTTTACCATTTTTGGTACTACTTTTGTTTTTTTTCAAAATAACGCATATTTCACTGCACACCCCTTCCCTGACACACCACTATGTTGCTTGCATATGACACCCGAAGTTAAAATATGTGTATTTTTACGTAACACAAAGAGAAAATACCCTAATTATAGAAAACGTTTATATTTTCCTGAAAACGAAATATTATCTTGTCTTCTGCAACGGTTAATTTTGCTGCACCCTGTATATATATTTCGATGTCAGAACAAAATATGGTGTTTTCACATTCTACACATCAGGATAGACACGGAAGGCACAAATTAGCAGAAAAATTATAAAATGATGAAGTAAACAAGATATATAATACATGAAGGACTTTAACCCTTACCTTTTCAATGAGATCACATGACGCGCACCTTCTTTCAAAAATTGATTCGAATTTCCACTGAGTTATTCACTTTTCTTATATATTTTTTTATTTCACGTAAAACTGTCGGTTAGCAACCTTCTGACAATATATCATATGTCAATATGTACATATTGAATTGTTACGAATTGTTGTGTATTATAATCTGTTTTGATCTATATCTTCCGAACTATTTAACATATTTTCACGAAATAAAGCTCAAACTGCAGTGCAGGCACATCTTTCATAGAGATCCCAAACCGGGATCCCTATGGTTGATATCAAGTACCTTATTCTTTACAATTTTGGTACTACTTATGTGTTTTTATCAAAATAACGCACATTTCACTGCACACCCCTTCCCTGAAACACCACTATGTTGCTTGCATATGCCATCCGAAGTTCAAATATGTGTATTTTTACGTAACACAAAGAGAAAATACCCTAATTATAGAAAACGTTTATATTTTCCTGAAAACGAAATATTATCTTGTCTTCTGCAACGGTTAATTTTGCTGCACCCTGTATATATATTTCGATGTCAGAACAAAATATGCTGTTTTCACATTCTACACATCAGGATAGATACGAAAGGCACAAATTAGCAGAAAAATTATAAAATGATGAAGGTAGTAAGATATATCCTACATGACCGACTTTAACCTTTACCTTTTCGATGAGATCACGTGACGCACACCTTCTGTCAAAAATTGATTCGAAATACCACTGAGTTATTCACTTTTCTTTTAATTTTCTTATTTCACGTAAAACTATTGGTTGGCAACCTTCTGACAATATATCATATGTCAATAGTTACATATTGAATTGTTACGAATTGTTGTGTATTATAATCTGTTTTGGTATCTATCTTCATAACTATTTAACATATTTTCACGAAATTCAGCTCAAACTGCAGTGCAGGCACATCTTTCATAGACACCCCAAACCGGAATCCCTATGGTTGATATCAAGTACCTTATTCTTTACCATTTTTGGTACTACTTTTGTGTTTTTTTCAAAATAACGCATATTTCACTGCACACCCCTTCACTGACACACCACTATGTTGCTTGCATATGACACCCGAAGTTAAAATATGTGTATTTTTACGTAACACAAAGAGAAAATACCATAATTATAGAAAACGTTTATATTTTCCTGAAAACGAAATATTATCTTGTCTTCTGCAACGGTTAATTTTGCTGCACCCTGTATATATATTTCGATGTCAGAACAAAATATGGTGTTTTCACATTCTACACATCAGGATAGACACGGAAGGCACAAATTAGCAGAAAAATTATAAAATGATGAAGTAAACAAGATATATAATACATGAAGGACTTTAACCCTTACCTTTTCAATGAGATCACATGACGCGCACCTTCTTTCAAAAATTGATTCGAATTTCCACTGAGTTATTCACTTTTCTTATATATTTTTTTATTTCACGTAAAACTGTCGGTTAGCAACCTTCTGACAATATATCATATGTCAATATGTACATATTGAATTGTTACGAATTGTTGTGTATTATAATCTGTTTTGATCTATATCTTCCGAACTATTTAACATATTTTCACGAAATAAAGCTCAAACTGCAGTGCAGGCACATCTTTCATAGAGATCCCAAACCGGGATCCCTATGGTTGATATCAAGTACCTTATTCTTTACAATTTTGGTACTACTTATGTGTTTTTATCAAAATAACGCACATTTCACTGCACACCCCTTCCCTGAAACACCACTATGTTGCTTGCATATGCCATCCGAAGTTCAAATATGTGTATTTTTACGTAACACAAAGAGAAAATACCCTAATTATAGAAAACGTTTATATTTTCCTGAAAACGAAATATTATCTTGTCTTCTGCAACGGTTAATTTTGCTGCACCCTGTATATATATTTCGATGTCAGAACAAAATATGCTGTTTTCACATTCTACACATCAGGATAGATACGAAGGGCACAAATTAGCAGAAAAATTATAAAATGATTAAGGTAGTAAGATATATCCTACATGACCGACTTTAACCTTTACCTTTTCGATGAGATCACGTGAGGCACACCTTCTGTCAAAAATTGATTCGAAATACCATTGAGTTATTCACTTTTCTTTTAATTTTCTTATTTCACGTAAAACTATTGGTTGGCAACCTTCTGACAATATATCATATGTCAATAGTTACATATTGAATTGTTACGAATTGTTGTGTATTATAATCTGTTTTGGTATCTATCTTCATAACTATTTAACATATTTTCACGAAATTCAGCTCAAACTGCAGTGCAGTCACATCTTTCATAGACACCCCAAACCGGAATCCCTATGGTTGATATCAAGTACCTTATTCTTTACCATTTTTGGTACTACTTTTGTGTTTTTTTCAAAATAACGCATATTTCACTGCACACCCCTTCACTGACACACCACTATGTTGCTTGCATATGACACCCGAAGTTAAAATATGTGTATTTTTACGTAACACAAAGAGAAAATACCATAATTATAGAAAACGTTTATATTTTCCTGAAAACGAAATATTATCTTGTCTTCTGCAACGGTTAATTTTGCTGCACCCTGTATATATATTTCGATGTCAGAACAAAATATGGTGTTTTCACATTCTACACATCAGGATAGACACGGAAGGCACAAATTAGCAGAAAAATTATAAAATGATGAAGTAAGCAAGATATATAATACATGAAGGACTTTAACCCTTACCTTTTCAATGAGATCACATGACGCGCACCTTCTTTCAAAAATTGATTCGAATTACCACTGAGTTATTCACTTTTCTTATATATTTTTTTATTTCACGTAAAACTGTCGGTTAGCAACGTTCTGACAATATATCATATGTCAATATGTACATATTGAATTGTTACGAATTGTTGTGTATTATAATCTGTTTTGATCTATATCTTCCGAACTATTTAACATATTTTCACGAAATAAAGCTCAAACTGCAGTGCAGGCACATCTTTCATAGAGGTCCCAAACCGGGATCCCTATGGTTGATATCAAGTACCTTATTCTTTACCATTTTTGGTACTACTTATGTGTTTTTATCAAAATAACGCACATTTCACTGCACACCCCTTCCCTGAAACACCACTATGTTGCTTGCATATGACATCCGAAGTTCAAATATGTGTATTTTTACGTAACACAAAGAGAAAATACCCTAATTATAGAAAACGTTTATATTTTCCTGAAAACGAAATATTATCTTGTCTTCTGCAACGGTTAATTTTGCTGCACCCTGTATATATATTTCGATGTCAGAACAAAATATGCTGTTTTCACATTCTACACATCAGGATAGATACGAAAGGCACAAATTAGCAGAAAAATTATAAAATGATGAAGGTAGTAAGATATATCCTACATGACCGACTTTAACCTTTACCTTTTCGATGAGATCACGTGACGCACACCTTCTGTCAAAAATTGATTCGAATTACCACTGAGTTATTCACGTTTCTTATAATTTTCTTATTTCACGTAAAACTGTTGGTTGGCAACCTTCTGACAATATATCATATGTCGATACTTACATATTGAATTGTTACGAATTGTTGTGTATTACAATCTGTTTTGATCTATATCTTCCGAACTAATTAACATATTTTCACGAAATAAAGTTCAAACTGCAGTGCAGGCACATCTTTCATAGAGATCCCAAACCGGGATCCCTATGGTTGATATCAAGTACCTTATTCTTTACCATTTTTGGTACTACTTTTGTGTTTTTTCCAAAATAAAACTGCAAATCCCTTTCCTGACACACCACTATGTTGCTTGCATATGACACCCGAAGTTCAAATATGTGTACTTTTACGTAACGCAAAGAGAAAATACCCTAATTATAGAAAACGTTTATATTTTCCAGAAAACGAAATATTATCTCGTCTCATGCAGCGGTAAATTTTGCTGCACCCTGTATATATATTTCGATGTCAGAACAAGATATGCTGTTTTCATATTCAACACATCAGGATAGATACGAAAGGCACAAATTAGCAGAAAAATTATAAAATGATGAAGTAAGCAAGATATATAATACATGAATGACTTTAACCCTTACCTTTTCAATGAGATCACATGACGCGCACCTTCTGTCAAAAATTGATTCGAATTACAAATCAGTTATTCACTTTTCTTATATTTTTTTTATTTCACGTAAAACTGTCGGTTAGCAACCTTCTGACAATATATCATATGTCAATATGTACATATTGAATTGTTACGAATTGTTGCGTATTATAATCTGTTTTGATCTATATCTTCATAACTGTTTAACATATTTTCACGAAATAAACCTCAAACTGCAGTGCAGGCACATCTTTCATAGAGATCCCAAACCGGGATCCCTATGGTTGATATCAAGTACCTTATTCTTTACCATTTTTGGTACTACTTTTGTGTTTTTTTTTTCAAAATAAAACTGCAAATCCCTTTCCTGACACACCACTATGTTGCTTGCATATGACACCCGAAGTTCAAATATGTGTACTTTTACGTAACGCAAAGAGAAAATACCCTAATTATAGAAAACGTTTATATTTTCCTGAAAACGAAATAATATCTTGTCTTCTGCAGCGGTTAATTTTGCTGCACCCTGTATATATATTTCGATGTCAGAACAAAATATGCTGTTTTCATATTCAACACATCAGGATAGATACGAAAGGCACAAATTAGGAGAAAAATTATAAAATGATGAAGTAAGCAAGATATATAATACATGAAGGACTTTAACCCTTACCTTTTCAATGAGATCACATGACGCGCACCTTCTTTCAAAAATTGATTCGAATTACCACTGAGTTATTCACTTTTCTTATATATTTTTTTATTTCACGTAAAACTGTCGGTTAGCAACCTTCTGACAATATATCATATGTCAATATGTACATATTGAATTGTTACCAATTGTTGTGTATTATAATCTGTTTTGATCTATATCTTCCGAACTATTTAACATATTTTCACGAAATAAAGCTCAAACTGCAGTGCAGGCACATCTTTCATAGAGATCCCAAACCGGGATCCCTATGGTTGATATCAAGTACCTTATTCTTTACCATTTTTGGTACTACTTTTGTGTTTTTATCAAAATAACGCATATTTCACTGCACACCCCTTCCCTGAAACACCACTATGTTGCTTGCATATGACATCCGAAGTTCAAATATGTGTATTTTTACGTAACACAAAGAGAAAATACCCTAATTATAGAAAACGTTTATATTTTCCTGAAAACGAAATATTATCTTGTCTTCTGCAATGGTTAATTTTGCTGCACATTGTATACATATTTCGATGTCAGAACAAAATATGCTGTTTTCACATTCTACACATCAGGATAGATACGGAAGGCACAAATTAGCAGAAAAATTATAAAATGATGAAGGTAGTAAGATATATCCTACATGACCGACTTTAACCTTTACCTTTTCGATGAGATCACGTGACGCACACCTTCTGTCAAAAATTGATTCGAAATACCACTGAGTTATTCACTTTTCTTTTAATTTTCTTATTTCACGTAAAACTATTGGTTGGCAACCTTCTGACAATATATCATATGTCAATAGTTACATATTGAATTGTTACGAATTGTTGTGTATTATAATCTGTTTTGGTATCTATCTTCATAACTATTTAACATATTTTCACGAAATTCAGCTCAAACTGCAGTGCAGGCACATCTTTCATAGGCACCCCAAACCGGAATCCCTATGGTTGATATCAAGTACCTTATTCATTACCATTTTTGGTACTACGTTTGTGTTTTTATCAAAATAACGCATATTTCACTGCACACCCCTTCCCTGACACACCACTATGTTGCTTGCATATGACACCCGAAGTTAAAATATGTGTATTTTTACGTAACACAAAGAGAAAATACCCTAATTATAGAAAACGTTTATATTTTCCTGAAAACGAAATATTATCTTGTCTTCTGCAACGGTTAATTTTGCTGCACCCTGTATATATATTTCGATGTCAGAACAAAATATGCTGTTTTCACATTCTACACATCAGGACAGACACGAAAGGCACAAATTAGCAGAAAAATTATAAAATGATGAAGGTAGTAAGATATATTCCACATGAACGACTTTAACCTTTACCTTTTCGATGAGATCACGTGACGCACACCTTCTGTCAAAAATTGATTCGAATTACCACTGAGTTATTCACTTTCCTTATAATTTTCTTATTTCACGTAAAACTGTTGGTTGGCAACCTTCTGACAATATATCATATGTCGATACTTACATATTGAATTGTTACGAATTGTTGTGTATTACAATCTGTTTTGATCTATATCTTCCGAACTAATTAACATATTTTCACGAAATAAAGTTCAAACTGCAGTGCAGGCACATCTTTCATAGAGATCCCAAACCGGGATCCCTATGGTTGATATCAAGTACCTTATTCTTTACCATTTTTGGTACTACTTTTGTGTTTTTTTCAAAATAAAACTGCAAATCCCTTTCCTGACACACCACTATGTTGCTTGCATATGACACCCGAAGTTCAAATTTGTGTACTTTTACGTAACGCAAAGAGAAAATACCCTAATTATAGAAAACGTTTATATTTTCCAGAAAACGAAATATTATCTCGTCTCATGCAGCGGTAAATTTTGCTGCACCCTGTATATATATTTCGATGTCAGAACAAGATATGCTGTTTTCATATTCAACACAACAGGATAGATACGAAAGGCACAAATTAGCAGAAAAATTATAAAATGATGAAGTAAGCAAGATATATAATACATGAATGACTTTAACCCTTACCTTTTCAATGAGATCACATGACGCGCACCTTCTGTCAAAAAATGATTCGAATTACAAATCAGTTATTCACTTTTCTTATATTTTTTTTATTTCACGTAAAACTGTCGGTTAGCAACCTTCTGACAATATATCATATGTCAATATGTACATATTGAATTGTTACGAATTGTTGCGTATTATAATCTGTTTTGATCTATATCCTCTTAACTGTTTAACATATTTTCACGAAATAAAGCTCAAACTGCAGTGCAGGCACATCTTTCATAGAGATCCCAAACCGGGATCCCTATGGTTGATATCAAGTACCTTATTCTTTACCATTTTTGGTACTACTTTTGTGTTTTTTTTCAAAATAAAACTGCAAATCCCTTTCCTGACACACCACTATGTTGCTTGCATATGACACCCGAAGTTCAAATATGTGTACTTTTACGTAACGCAAAGAGAAAATACCCTAATTATAGAAAACGTTTATATTTTCCTGAAAACGAAATAATATCTTGTCTTCTGCAGCGGTTAATTTTGCTGCACCCTGTATATATATTTCGATGTCAGAACAAAATATGCTGTTTTCATATTCAACACATCAGGATAGATACGAAGGGCACAAATTAGGAGAAAAATTATAAAATGATGAAGTAAGCAAGATATATAATACATGAATGACTTTAACCCTTACCTTTTCAATGAGATCACATGACGCACACCTTCTTTCAAAAATTGATTCGAATTACCACTGAGTTATTCACTTTTCTTATATATTTTTTTATTTCACGTAAAACTGTCGGTTAGCAACCTTCTGACAATATATCATATGTCAATATGTACATATTGAATTGTTACGAATTGTTGTGTATTATAATCTGTTTTGATCTATATCTTCCGAACTATTTAACATATTTTCACGAAATAAAGCTCAAACTGCAGTGCAGGCACATCTTTCATAGAGATCCCAAACCGGGATCCCTATGGTTGATATCAAGTACCTTATTCTTTACCATTTTTGGTACTACTTTTGTGTTTTTATCAAAATAACGCATATTTCACTGCACACCCCTTCCCTGAAACACCACTATGTTGCTTGCATATGACATCCGAAGTTCAAATATGTGTATTTTTACGTAACACAAAGAGAAAATACAATAATTATAGAAAACGTTTATATTTTCCTGAAAACGAAATATTATCTTGTCTTGTGCAACGGTTAATTTTGCTGCACCCTGTATATATATTTCGATGTCAGAACAAAATATGCTGTTTTCACATTCTACACATCAGGATAGATACGGAAGGCACAAATTAGCAGAAAAATTATAAAATGATGAAGGTAGTAAAATATATCCTACATGACCGACTTTAACCTTTACCTTTTCGATGAGATCACGTGACGCACACCTTCTGTCAAAAATTGATTCGAATTACCACTGAGTTATTCACATTTCTTATAATTTTCTTATTTCACGTAAAACTATTGGTTGGCAACCTTCTGACAATATATCATATGTCAATATGTACATATTGAATTGTTAGGAATTGTTGTGTATTATAATCTGTTTTGATCTATATCTTCCGAACTATTTAACATATTTTCACGAAATACAGCTCAAACTGCAGTCCAGGAACATCTTACATAGAGATCCCAAACCGGGATCCCTATGGTTGATATCAAACACCTTATTATTTACCATTTTTGGTACTACTTTTGTGTTTTTTTCAAAATGACGCATATTTCACTGCACACCCCTACGCTTACACACCACTATGTTGCTTGCATATGACACCCGAAGTTCAAATATGTGTATTTTTACGTAACACAAAGAGAAAATACCCTAATTATAGAAAACGTTTATATTTTCCTGAAAACGAAATATTATCTTGTCTTCTGCAACGGTTAATTTTGCTGCACCCTGTATATATATTTCGATGTCAGAACAAAATATGCTGTTTTCACATTCTACACATCAGGATAGACACGAAAGTCACAAATTAGCAGAAAAATTATAAAATGATGAAGGTAGTAAGATATATTCTACATGAACGACTTTAACCCTTACCTTTTCGATGAGATCACGTGACGCACACCTTCTGTCAAAAATTGATTCCAATTACCACTGAGTTATTCACTTTTCTTATAATTTTCTTATTTCACGTAAAACTGTTGGTTGGCAACCTTCTGACAATATATCATATGTCGATACTTACATATTGAATTGTTACGAATTGTTGTGTATTACAATCTGTTTTGATCTATATCTTCCGAACTATTTAACATATTTTCACGAAATAAAGCTCAAACTGCAGTGCAGGCACATCTTTCATAGAGATCCCAAACCGGGATCCCTATGGTTGATATCAAGTACCTTATTCTTTACCATTTTTGGTACTACTTATGTGTTTTTATCAAAATAACGCATATTTCACTGCACACCCCTTCCCTGAAACACCACTATGTTGCTTGCATATGACATCCGAAGTTCAAATATGTGTATTTTTACGTAACACAAAGAGAAAATACCCTAATTATAGAAAACGTTTATATTTTCCTGAAAACGAAATATTATCTTGTCTTCTGCAACGGTTAATTTTGCTGCACCCTGTATATATATTTCGATGTCAGAACAAAATATGCTGTTTTCACATTCTACACATCAGGATAGATACGAAAGGCACAAATTAGCAGAAAAATTATAAAATGATGAAGGTAGTAAGATATATCCTACATGACCGACTTTAACCTTTACCTTTTCGATGAGATCACGTGACGCACACCTTCTGTCAAAAATTGATTCGAAATACCACTGAGTTATTCACTTTTCTTTTAATTTTCTTATTTCACGTAAAACTATTGGTTGGCAACCTTCTGACAATATATCATATGTCAATAGTTACATATTGAATTGTTACGAATTGTTGTGTATTATAATCTGTTTTGGTATCTATCTTCATAACTATTTAACATATTTTCACGAAATTCAGCTCAAACTGCAGTGCAGGCCCATCTTTCATAGACACCCCAAACCGGAATCCCTATGGTTGATATCAAGTAGCTTATTCTTTACCATTTTTGGTACTACTTTTGTGTTTTTTTTCAAAATAACGCATATTTCACTGCACACCCCTTCCCTGACACACCACTATGTTGCTTGCATATGACATCCGAAGTTCAAATATGTGTATTTTTACGTAACACAAAGAGAAAATACCCTAATTATAGAAAACGTTTATATTTTCCTGAAAACGAAATATTATCTTGTCTTCTGCAACGGTTAATTTTGCTGCACCCTGTATATATATTTCGATGTCAGAACAAAATATGCTGTTTTCACATTCTACACATCAGGATAGATATGAAAGGCACAAATTAGCAGAAAAATTATAAAATGATGAAGGTAGTAAGATATATCCTACATGACCGACTTTAACTTTTACCTTTTCGATGAGATCACGTGACGCACACCTTCTGTCAAAAATTGATTCGAAATACCACTGAGTTATTCACTTTTCTTATAATTTTCTTATTTCACGTAAAACTATTTGTTGGCAACCTTCTGACAATATATCATATGTCAATAGTTACATATTGAATTGTTGCGAATTGTTGTGTATTATAATCTGTTTTGGTATCTATCTTCATAACTATTTAACATATTTTCACGAAATTCAGCTCAAACTGCAGTGCAGGCACATCTTTCATAGACACCCCAAACCGGAATCCCTATGGTTGATATCAAGTACCTTATTCTTTACCATTTTTGGTACTACTTTTGTTTTTTTTTTTTTTCAAAATAACGCATATTTCACTGCACACCCCTTCCCTGACACACCACTATGTTGCTTGCATATGACACCCGAAGTTAAAATATGTGTATTTTTACGTAACACAAAGAGAAAATACCCTAATTATAGAAAACGTTTATATTTTCCTGAAAACGAAATATTATCTTGTCTTCTGCAACGGTTAATTTTGCTGCACCCTGTATATATATTTCGATGTCAGAACAAAATATGGTGTTTTCACATTCTACACATCAGGATAGACACGGAAGGCACAAATTAGCAGAAAAATTATAAAATGATGAAGTAAACAAGATATATAATACATGAAGGACTTTAACCCTTACCTTTTCAATGAGATCACATTACGCGCACCTTCTTTCAAAAATTGATTCGAATTTCCACTGAGTTATTCACTTTTCTTATATATTTTTTTATTTCACGTAAAACTGTCGGTTAGCAACCTTCTGACAATATATCATATGTCAATATGTACATATTGAATTGTTACGAATTGTTGTGTATTATAATCTGTTTTGATCTATATCTTCCGAACTATTTAACATATTTTCACGAAATAAAGCTCAAACTGCAGTGCAGGCACATCTTTCATAGAGATCCCAAACCGGGATCCCTATGGTTGATATCAAGTACCTTATTCTTTACCATTTTTGGTACTACTTATGTCTTTTTATCAAAATAACGCACATTTCACTGCACACCCCTTCCCTGAAACACCACTATGTTGCTTGCATATGCCATCCGAAGTTCAAATATGTGTATTTTTACGTAACACAAAGAGAAAATACCCTAATTATAGAAAACGTTTATATTTTCCTGAAAACGAAATATTATCTTGTCTTCTGCAACGGTTAATTTTGCTGCACCCTGTATATATATTTCGATGTCAGAACAAAATATGCTGTTTTCACATTCTACACATCAGGATAGATACGAAAGGCACAAATTAGCAGAAAAATTATAAAATGATGAAGGTAGTAAGATATATCCTACATGACCGACTTTAACCTTTACCTTTTCGATGAGATCACGTGACGCACACCTTCTGTCAAAAATTGATTCGAAATACCACTGAGTTATTCACTTTTCTTTTAATTTTCTTGTTTCACGTAAAACTATTGGTTGGCAACCTTCTGACAATATATCATATGTCAATAGTTACATATTGAATTGTTACGAATTGTTGTGTATTATAATCTGTTTTGGTATCTATCTTCATAACTATTTAACATATTTTCACGAAATTCAGCTCAAACTGCAGTGCAGGCACATCTTTCATAGACACCCCAAACCGGAATCCCTATGGTTGATATCAAGTACCTTATTCTTTACCATTTTTGGTACTACTTTTGTGTTTTTTTCAAAATAACGCATATTTCACTGCACACCCCTTCCCTGACACACCACTATGTTGCTTGCATATGACACCCGAAGTTAAAATATGTGTATTTTTACGTAACACAAAGAGAAAATACCCTAATTATAGAAAACGTTTATATTTTCCTGAAAACGAAATATTATCTTGTCTTCTGCAACGGTTAATTTTGCTGCACCCTGTATATATATTTCGATGTCAGAACAAAATATGCTGTTTTCACATTCTACACATCAGGATAGACACGGAAGGCACAAATTAGCAGAAAAATTATAAAATGATGAAGTAAGCAAGATATATAATACATGAAGGACTTTAACCCTTACCTTTTCAATGAGATCACATGACGCGCACCTTCTTTCAAAAATTGATTCGAATTACCACTGAGTTATTCACTTTTCTTATATATTTTTTTATTTCACGTAAAACTGTCGGTTAGCAACCTTCTGACAATATATCATATGTCAATATGTACATATTGAATTGTTACGAATTGTTGTGTATTATAATCTGTTTTGATCTATATCTTCCGAACTATTTAACATATTTTCACGAAATAAAGCTCAAACTGCAGTGCAGGCACATCTTTCATAGAGATCCCAAACCGGGATCCCTATGGTTGATATCAAGTACCTTATTCTTTACCATTTTTGGTACTACTTATGTGTTTTTATCAAAATAACGCACATTTCACTGCACACCCCTTCCCTGAAACACCACTATGTTGCTTGCATATGACATCCGAAGTTCAAATATGTGTATTTTTACGTAACACAAAGAGAAAATACCCTAATTATAGAAAACGTTTATATTTTCCTGAAAACGAAATATTATCTTGTCTTCTGCAACGGTTAATTTTGCTGCACCCTGTATATATATTTCGATGTCAGAACAAAATATGCTGTTTTCACATTCTACACATCAGGATAGATACGAAAGGCACAAATTAGCAGAAAAATTATAAAATGATGAAGGTAGTAAGATATATCCTACATGACCGACTTTAACCTTTACCTTTTCGATGAGATCACGTGACGCACACCTTCTGTCAAAAATTGATTCGAAATACCACTGAGTTATTCACTTTTCTTTTAATTTTCTTATTTCACGTAAAACTATTGGTTGGCAACCTTCTGACAATATATCATATGTCAATAGTTACATATTGAATTGTTACGAATTGTTGTGTATTATAATCTGTTTTGGTATCTATCTTCATAACTATTTAACATATTTTCACGAAATTCAGCTCAAACTGCAGTGCAGGCCCATCTTTCATAGACACCCCAAACCGGAATCCCTATGGTTGATATCAAGTAGCTTATTCTTTACCATTTTTGGTACTACTTATGTGTTTTTATCAAAATAACGCACATTTCACTGCACACCCCTTCCCTGAAACACCACTATGTTGCTTGCATATGCCATCCGAAGTTCAAATATGTGTATTTTTACGTAACACAAAGAGAAAATACCCTAATTATAGAAAACGTTTATATTTTCCTGCAAACGAAATATTATCTTGTCTTCTGCAACGGTTAATTTTGCTGCACCCTGTATATATATTTCGATGTCAGAACAAAATATGCTGTTTTCACATTCTACACATCAGGATAGAGACGAAAGGCACAAATTAGCAGAAAAATTATAAAATGATGAAGGTAGTAAGATATATCCTACATGACCGACTTTAACCTTTACCTTTTCGATGAGATCACGTGACGCACACCTTCTGTCAAAAATTGATTCGAAATACCACTGAGTTATTCACTTTTCTTTTAATTTTCTTATTTCACGTAAAACTATTGGTTGGCAACCTTCTGACAATATATCATATGTCAATAGTTACATATTGAATTGTTACGAATTGTTGTGTATTATAATCTGTTTTGGTATCTATCTTCATAACTATTTAACATATTTTCACGAAATTCAGCTCAAACTGCAGTGCAGGCACATCTTTCATAGACACCCCAAACCGGAATCCCTATGGTTGATATCAAGTACCTTATTCTTTACCATTTTTGGTACTACTTTTGTGTTTTTTTCAAAATAACGCATATTTCACTGCACACCTCTTCACTGACACACCACTATGTTGCTTGCATATGACACCCGAAGTTAAAATATGTGTATTTTTACGTAACACAAAGAGAAAATACCATAATTATAGAAAACGTTTATATTTTCCTGAAAACGAAATATTATCTTGTCTTCTGCAACGGTTAATTTTGCTGCACCCTGTATATATATTTCGATGTCAGAACAAAATATGGTGTTTTCACATTCTACACATCAGGATAGACACGGAAGGCACAAATTAGCAGAAAAATTATAAAATGATGAAGTAAACAAGATATATAATACATGAAGGACTTTAACCCTTACCTTTTCAATGAGATCACATGACGCGCACCTTCTTTCAAAAATTGATTCGAATTTCCACTGAGTTATTCACTTTTCTTATATATTTTTTTATTTCACGTAAAACTGTCGGTTAGCAACCTTCTGACAATATATCATATGTCAATATGTACATATTGAATTGTTACGAATTGTTGTGTATTATAATCTGTTTTGATCTATATCTTCCGAACTATTTAACATATTTTCACGAAATAAAGCTCAAACTGCAGTGCAGGCACATCTTTCATAGAGATCCCAAACCGGGATCCCTATGGTTGATATCAAGTACCTTATTCTTTACAATTTTGGTACTACTTATGTGTTTTTATCAAAATAACGCACATTTCACTGCACACCCCTTCCCTGAAACACCACTATGTTGCTTGCATATGCCATCCGAAGTTCAAATATGTGTATTTTTACGTAACACAAAGAGAAAATACCCTAATTATAGAAAACGTTTATATTTTCCTGAAAACGAAATATTATCTTGTCTTCTGCAACGGTTAATTTTGCTGCACCCTGTATATATATTTCGATGTCAGAACAAAATATGCTGTTTTCACATTCTACACATCAGGATAGATACGAAGGGCACAAATTAGCAGAAAAATTATAAAATGATGAAGGTAGTAAGATATATCCTACATGACCGACTTTAACCTTTACCTTTTCGATGAGATCACGTGAGGCACACCTTCTGTCAAAAATTGATTCGAAATACCATTGAGTTATTCACTTTTCTTTTAATTTTCTTATTTCACGTAAAACTATTGGTTGGCAACCTTCTGACAATATATCATATGTCAATAGTTACATATTGAATTGTTACGAATTGTTGTGTATTATAATCTGTTTTGGTATCTATCTTCATAACTATTTAACATATTTTCACGAAATTCAGCTCAAACTGCAGTGCAGTCACATCTTTCATAGACACCCCAAACCGGAATCCCTATGGTTGATATCAAGTACCTTATTCTTTACCATTTTTGGTACTACTTTTGTGTTTTTTTCAAAATAACGCATATTTCACTGCACACCCCTTCACTGACACACCACTATGTTGCTTGCATATGACACCCGAAGTTAAAATATGTGTATTTTTACGTAACACAAAGAGAAAATACCATAATTATAGAAAACGTTTATATTTTCCTGAAAACGAAATATTATCTTGTCTTCTGCAACGGTTAATTTTGCTGCACCCTGTATATATATTTCGATGTCAGAACAAAATATGGTGTTTTCACATTCTACACATCAGGATAGACACGGAAGGCACAAATTAGCAGAAAAATTATAAAATGATGAAGTAAGCAAGATATATAATACATGAAGGACTTTAACCCTTACCTTTTCAATGAGATCACATGACGCGCACCTTCTTTCAAAAATTGATTCGAATTACCACTGAGTTATTCACTTTTCTTATATATTTTTTTATTTCACGTAAAACTGTCGGTTAGCAACGTTCTGACAATATATCATATGTCAATATGTACATATTGAATTGTTACGAATTGTTGTGTATTATAATCTGTTTTGATCTATATCTTCCGAACTATTTAACATATTTTCACGAAATAAAGCTCAAACTGCAGTGCAGGCACATCTTTCATAGAGGTCCCAAACCGGGATCCCTATGGTTGATATCAAGTACCTTATTCTTTACCATTTTTGGTACTACTTATGTGTTTTTATCAAAATAACGCACATTTCACTGCACACCCCTTCCCTGAAACACCACTATGTTGCTTGCATATGACATCCGAAGTTCAAATATGTGTATTTTTACGTAACACAAAGAGAAAATACCCTAATTATAGAAAACGTTTATATTTTCCTGAAAACGAAATATTATCTTGTCTTCTGCAACGGTTAATTTTGCTGCACCCTGTATATATATTTCGATGTCAGAACAAAATATGCTGTTTTCACATTCTACACATCAGGATAGATACGAAAGGCACAAATTAGCAGAAAAATTATAAAATGATGAAGGTAGTAAGATATATCCTACATGACCGACTTTAACCTTTACCTTTTCGATGAGATCACGTGACGCACACCTTCTGTCAAAAATTGATTCGAATTACCACTGAGTTATTCACGTTTCTTATAATTTTCTTATTTCACGTAAAACTGTTGGTTGGCAACCTTCTGACAATATATCATATGTCGATACTTACATATTGAATTGTTACGAATTGTTGTGTATTACAATCTGTTTTGATCTATATCTTCCGAACTAATTAACATATTTTCACGAAATAAAGTTCAAACTGCAGTGCAGGCACATCTTTCATAGAGATCCCAAACCGGGATCCCTATGGTTGATATCAAGTACCTTATTCTTTACCATTTTTGGTACTACTTTTGTGTTTTTTCCAAAATAAAACTGCAAATCCCTTTCCTGACACACCACTATGTTGCTTGCATATGACACCCGAAGTTCAAATATGTGTACTTTTACGTAACGCAAAGAGAAAATACCCTAATTATAGAAAACGTTTATATTTTCCAGAAAACGAAATATTATCTCGTCTCATGCAGCGGTAAATTTTGCTGCACCCTGTATATATATTTCGATGTCAGAACAAGATATGCTGTTTTCATATTCAACACATCAGGATAGATACGAAAGGCACAAATTAGCAGAAAAATTATAAAATGATGAAGTAAGCAAGATATATAATACATGAATGACTTTAACCCTTACCTTTTCAATGAGATCACATGACGCGCACCTTCTGTCAAAAATTGATTCGAATTACAAATCAGTTATTCACTTTTCTTATATTTTTTTTATTTCACGTAAAACTGTCGGTTAGCAAACTTCTGACAATATATCATATGTCAATATGTACATATCGAATTGTTACGAATTGTTGCGTATTATAATCTGTTTTGATCTATATCTTCATAACTGTTTAACATATTTTCACGAAATAAACCTCAAACTGCAGTGCAGGCACATCTTTCATAGAGATCCCAAACCGGGATCCCTATGGTTGATATCAAGTACCTTATTCTTTACCATTTTTGGTACTACTTTTGTGTTTTTTTTTTCAAAATAAAACTGCAAATCCCTTTCCTGACACACCACTATGTTGCTTGCATATGACACCCGAAGTTCAAATATGTGTACTTTTACGTAACGCAAAGAGAAAATACCCTAATTATAGAAAACGTTTATATTTTCCTGAAAACGAAATAATATCTTGTCTTCTGCAGCGGTTAATTTTGCTGCACCCTGTATATATATTTCGATGTCAGAACAAAATATGCTGTTTTCATATTCAACACATCAGGATAGATACGAAAGGCACAAATTAGGAGAAAAATTATAAAATGATGAAGTAAGCAAGATATATAATACATGAAGGACTTTAACCCTTACCTTTTCAATGAGATCACATGACGCGCACCTTCTTTCAAAAATTGATTCGAATTACCACTGAGTTATTCACTTTTCTTATATATTTTTTTATTTCACGTAAAACTGTCGGTTAGCAACCTTCTGACAATATATCATATGTCAATATGTACATATTGAATTGTTACCAATTGTTGTGTATTATAATCTGTTTTGATCTATATCTTCCGAACTATTTAACATATTTTCACGAAATAAAGCTCAAACTGCAGTGCAGGCACATCTTTCATAGAGATCCCAAACCGGGATCCCTATGGTTGATATCAAGTACCTTATTCTTTACCATTTTTGGTACTACTTTTGTGTTTTTATCAAAATAACGCATATTTCACTGCACACCCCTTCCCTGAAACACCACTATGTTGCTTGCATATGACATCCGAAGTTCAAATATGTGTATTTTTACGTAACACAAAGAGAAAATACCCTAATTATAGAAAACGTTTATATTTTCCTGAAAACGAAATATTATCTTGTCTTCTGCAATGGTTAATTTTGCTGCACATTGTATACATATTTCGATGTCAGAACAAAATATGCTGTTTTCACATTCTACACATCAGGATAGATACGGAAGGCACAAATTAGCAGAAAAATTATAAAATGATGAAGGTAGTAAGATATATCCTACATGACCGACTTTAACCTTTACCTTTTCGATGAGATCACGTGACGCACACCTTCTGTCAAAAATTGATTCGAAATACCACTGAGTTATTCACTTTTCTTTTAATTTTCTTATTTCACGTAAAACTATTGGTTGGCAACCTTCTGACAATATATCATATGTCAATAGTTACATATTGAATTGTTACGAATTGTTGTGTATTATAATCTGTTTTGGTATCTATCTTCATAACTATTTAACATATTTTCACGAAATTCAGCTCAAACTGCAGTGCAGGCACATCTTTCATAGGCACCCCAAACCGGAATCCCTATGGTTGATATCAAGTACCTTATTCATTACCATTTTTGGTACTACGTTTGTGTTTTTATCAAAATAACGCATATTTCACTGCACACCCCTTCCCTGACACACCACTATGTTGCTTGCATATGACACCCGAAGTTAAAATATGTGTATTTTTACGTAACACAAAGAGAAAATACCCTAATTATAGAAAACGTTTATATTTTCCTGAAAACGAAATATTATCTTGTCTTCTGCAACGGTTAATTTTGCTGCACCCTGTATATATATTTCGATGTCAGAACAAAATATGCTGTTTTCACATTCTACACATCAGGACAGACACGAAAGGCACAAATTAGCAGAAAAATTATAAAATGATGAAGGTAGTAAGATATATTCCACATGAACGACTTTAACCTTTACCTTTTCGATGAGATCACGTGACGCACACCTTCTGTCAAAAATTGATTCGAATTACCACTGAGTTATTCACTTTCCTTATAATTTTCTTATTTCACGTAAAACTGTTGGTTGGCAACCTTCTGACAATATATCATATGTCGATACTTACATATTGAATTGTTACGAATTGTTGTGTATTACAATCTGTTTTGATCTATATCTTCCGAACTAATTAACATATTTTCACGAAATAAAGTTCAAACTGCAGTGCAGGCACATCTTTCATAGAGATCCCAAACCGGGATCCCTATGGTTGATATCAAGTACCTTATTCTTTACCATTTTTGGTACTACTTTTGTGTTTTTTTCAAAATAAAACTGCAAATCCCTTTCCTGACACACCACTATGTTGCTTGCATATGACACCCGAAGTTCAAATTTGTGTA
Organism: Thermobia domestica; assembly: GCF_964235325.1. Lineage (NCBI taxonomy): Eukaryota > Metazoa > Arthropoda > Insecta > Zygentoma > Lepismatidae > Thermobia > Thermobia domestica. The sequence continues at coordinate 28,768 of NW_027656121.1, read as the reverse complement.
CTTTTACGTAACGCAAAGAGAAAATACCCTAATTATAGAAAACGTTTATATTTTCCAGAAAACGAAATATTATCTCGTCTCATGCAGCGGTAAATTTTGCTGCACCCTGTATATATATTTCGATGTCAGAACAAGATATGCTGTTTTCATATTCAACACAACAGGATAGATACGAAAGGCACAAATTAGCAGAAAAATTATAAAATGATGAAGTAAGCAAGATATATAATACATGAATGACTTTAACCCTTACCTTTTCAATGAGATCACATGACGCGCACCTTCTGTCAAAAAATGATTCGAATTACAAATCAGTTATTCACTTTTCTTATATTTTTTTTATTTCACGTAAAACTGTCGGTTAGCAACCTTCTGACAATATATCATATGTCAATATGTACATATTGAATTGTTACGAATTGTTGCGTATTATAATCTGTTTTGATCTATATCCTCTTAACTGTTTAACATATTTTCACGAAATAAAGCTCAAACTGCAGTGCAGGCACATCTTTCATAGAGATCCCAAACCGGGATCCCTATGGTTGATATCAAGTACCTTATTCTTTACCATTTTTGGTACTACTTTTGTGTTTTTTTTCAAAATAAAACTGCAAATCCCTTTCCTGACACACCACTATGTTGCTTGCATATGACACCCGAAGTTCAAATATGTGTACTTTTACGTAACGCAAAGAGAAAATACCCTAATTATAGAAAACGTTTATATTTTCCTGAAAACGAAATAATATCTTGTCTTCTGCAGCGGTTAATTTTGCTGCACCCTGTATATATATTTCGATGTCAGAACAAAATATGCTGTTTTCATATTCAACACATCAGGATAGATACGAAGGGCACAAATTAGGAGAAAAATTATAAAATGATGAAGTAAGCAAGATATATCCTACATGACCGACTTTAACCTTTACCTTTTCGATGAGATCACGTGACGCACACCTTCTTTCAAAAATTGATTCGAATTACCACTGAGTTATTCACTTTTCTTATATATTTTTTTATTTCACGTAAAACTGTCGGTTAGCAACCTTCTGACAATATATCATATGTCAATATGTACATATTGAATTGTTACGAATTGTTGTGTATTATAATCTGTTTTGATCTATATCTTCCGAACTATTTAACATATTTTCACGAAATAAAGCTCAAACTGCAGTGCAGGCACATCTTTCATAGAGATCCCAAACCGGGATCCCTATGGTTGATATCAAGTACCTTATTCTTTACCATTTTTGGTACTACTTTTGTGTTTTTATCAAAATAACGCATATTTCACTGCACACCCCTTCCCTGAAACACCACTATGTTGCTTGCATATGACATCCGAAGTTCAAATATGTGTATTTTTACGTAACACAAAGAGAAAATACCCTAATTATAGAAAACGTTTATATTTTCCTGAAAACGAAATATTATCTTGTCTTGTGCAACGGTTAATTTTGCTGCACCCTGTATATATATTTCGATGTCAGAACAAAATATGCTGTTTTCACATTCTACACATCAGGATAGATACGGAAGGCACAAATTAGCAGAAAAATTATAAAATGATGAAGGTAGTAAAATATATCCTACATGACCGACTTTAACCTTTACCTTTTCGATGAGATCACGTGACGCACACCTTCTGTCAAAAATTGATTCGAATTACCACTGAGTTATTCACATTTCTTATAATTTTCTTATTTCACGTAAAACTATTGGTTGGCAACCTTCTGACAATATATCATATGTCAATATGTACATATTGAATTCTTAGGAATTGTTGTGTATTATAATCTGTTTTGATCTATATCTTCCGAACTATTTAACATATTTTCACGAAATACAGCTCAAACTGCAGTCCAGGAACATCTTACATAGAGATCCCAAACCGGGATCCCTATGGTTGATATCAAACACCTTATTATTTACCATTTTTGGTACTACTTTTGTGTTTTTTTCAAAATGACGCATATTTCACTGCACACCCCTACGCTTACACACCACTATGTTGCTTGCATATGACACCCGAAGTTCAAATATGTGTATTTTTACGTAACACAAAGAGAAAATACCCTAATTATAGAAAACGTTTATATTTTCCTGAAAACGAAATATTATCTTGTCTTCTGCAACGGTTAATTTTGCTGCACCCTGTATATATATTTCGATGTCAGAACAAAATATGCTGTTTTCACATTCTACACATCAGGATAGACACGAAAGTCACAAATTAGCAGAAAAATTATAAAATGATGAAGGTAGTAAGATATATTCTACATGAACGACTTTAACCCTTACCTTTTCGATGAGATCACGTGACGCACACCTTCTGTCAAAAATTGATTCCAATTACCACTGAGTTATTCACTTTTCTTATAATTTTCTTATTTCACGTAAAACTGTTGGTTGGCAACCTTCTGACAATATATCATATGTCGATACTTACATATTGAATTGTTACGAATTGTTGTGTATTACAATCTGTTTTGATCTATATCTTCCGAACTATTTAACATATTTTCACGAAATAAAGCTCAAACTGCAGTGCAGGCACATCTTTCATAGAGATCCCAAACCGGGATCCCTATGGTTGATATCAAGTACCTTATTCTTTACCATTTTTGGTACTACTTATGTGTTTTTATCAAAATAACGCATATTTCACTGCACACCCCTTCCCTGAAACACCACTATGTTGCTTGCATATGACATCCGAAGTTCAAATATGTGTATTTTTACGTAACACAAAGAGAAAATACCCTAATTATAGAAAACGTTTATATTTTCCTGAAAACGAAATATTATCTTGTCTTCTGCAACGGTTAATTTTGCTGCACCCTGTATATATATTTCGATGTCAGAACAAAATATGCTGTTTTCACATTCTACACATCAGGATAGATACGAAAGGCACAAATTAGCAGAAAAATTATAAAATGATGAAGGTAGTAAGATATATCCTACATGACCGACTTTAACCTTTACCTTTTCGATGAGATCACGTGACGCACACCTTCTGTCAAAAATTGATTCGAAATACCACTGAGTTATTCACTTTTCTTTTAATTTTCTTATTTCACGTAAAACTATTGGTTGGCAACCTTCTGACAATATATCATATGTCAATAGTTACATATTGAATTGTTACGAATTGTTGTGTATTATAATCTGTTTTGGTATCTATCTTCATAACTATTTAACATATTTTCACGAAATTCAGCTCAAACTGCAGTGCAGGCCCATCTTTCATAGACACCCCAAACCGGAATCCCTATGGTTGATATCAAGTAGCTTATTCTTTACCATTTTTGGTACTACTTTTGTGTTTTTTTTCAAAATAACGCATATTTCACTGCACACCCCTTCCCTGACACACCACTATGTTGCTTGCATATGACATCCGAAGTTCAAATATGTGTATTTTTACGTAACACAAAGAGAAAATACCCTAATTATAGAAAACGTTTATATTTTCCTGAAAACGAAATATTATCTTGTCTTCTGCAACGGTTAATTTTGCTGCACCCTGTATATATATTTCGATGTCAGAACAAAATATGCTGTTTTCACATTCTACACATCAGGATAGATATGAAAGGCACAAATTAGCAGAAAAATTATAAAATGATGAAGGTAGTAAGATATATCCTACATGACCGACTTTAACTTTTACCTTTTCGATGAGATCACGTGACGCACACCTTCTGTCAAAAATTGATTCGAAATACCACTGAGTTATTCACTTTTCTTATAATTTTCTTATTTCACGTAAAACTATTTGTTGGCAACCTTCTGACAATATATCATATGTCAATAGTTACATATTGAATTGTTGCGAATTGTTGTGTATTATAATCTGTTTTGGTATCTATCTTCATAACTATTTAACATATTTTCACGAAATTCAGCTCAAACTGCAGTGCAGGCACATCTTTCATAGACACCCCAAACCGGAATCCCTATGGTTGATATCAAGTACCTTATTCTTTACCATTTTTGGTACTACTTTTGTTTTTTTTTTTTTTCAAAATAACGCATATTTCACTGCACACCCCTTCCCTGACACACCACTATGTTGCTTGCATATGACACCCGAAGTTAAAATATGTGTATTTTTACGTAACACAAAGAGAAAATACCCTAATTATAGAAAACGTTTATATTTTCCTGAAAACGAAATATTATCTTGTCTTCTGCAACGGTTAATTTTGCTGCACCCTGTATATATATTTCGATGTCAGAACAAAATATGGTGTTTTCACATTCTACACATCAGGATAGACACGGAAGGCACAAATTAGCAGAAAAATTATAAAATGATGAAGTAAACAAGATATATAATACATGAAGGACTTTAACCCTTACCTTTTCAATGAGATCACATTACGCGCACCTTCTTTCAAAAATTGATTCGAATTTCCACTGAGTTATTCACTTTTCTTATATATTTTTTTATTTCACGTAAAACTGTCGGTTAGCAACCTTCTGACAATATATCATATGTCAATATGTACATATTGAATTGTTACGAATTGTTGTGTATTATAATCTGTTTTGATCTATATCTTCCGAACTATTTAACATATTTTCACGAAATAAAGCTCAAACTGCAGTGCAGGCACATCTTTCATAGAGATCCGAAACCGGGATCCCTATGGTTGATATCAAGTACCTTATTCTTTACCATTTTTGGTACTACTTATGTCTTTTTATCAAAATAACGCACATTTCACTGCACACCCCTTCCCTGAAACACCACTATGTTGCTTGCATATGCCATCCGAAGTTCAAATATGTGTATTTTTACGTAACACAAAGAGAAAATACCCTAATTATAGAAAACGTTTATATTTTCCTGAAAACGAAATATTATCTTGTCTTCTGCAACGGTTAATTTTGCTGCACCCTGTATATATATTTCGATGTCAGAACAAAATATGCTGTTTTCACATTCTACACATCAGGATAGATACGAAAGGCACAAATTAGCAGAAAAATTATAAAATGATGAAGGTAGTAAGATATATCCTACATGACCGACTTTAACCTTTACCTTTTCGATGAGATCACGTGACGCACACCTTCTGTCAAAAATTGATTCGAAATACCACTGAGTTATTCACTTTTCTTTTAATTTTCTTGTTTCACGTAAAACTATTGGTTGGCAACCTTCTGACAATATATCATATGTCAATAGTTACATATTGAATTGTTACGAATTGTTGTGTATTATAATCTGTTTTGGTATCTATCTTCATAACTATTTAACATATTTTCACGAAATTCAGCTCAAACTGCAGTGCAGGCACATCTTTCATAGACACCCCAAACCGGAATCCCTATGGTTGATATCAAGTACCTTATTCTTTACCATTTTTGGTACTACTTTTGTGTTTTTTTCAAAATAACGCATATTTCACTGCACACCCCTTCCCTGACACACCACTATGTTGCTTGCATATGACACCCGAAGTTAAAATATGTGTATTTTTACGTAACACAAAGAGAAAATACCCTAATTATAGAAAACGTTTATATTTTCCTGAAAACGAAATATTATCTTGTCTTCTGCAACGGTTAATTTTGCTGCACCCTGTATATATATTTCGATGTCAGAACAAAATATGCTGTTTTCACATTCTACACATCAGGATAGACACGGAAGGCACAAATTAGCAGAAAAATTATAAAATGATGAAGTAAGCAAGATATATAATACATGAAGGACTTTAACCCTTACCTTTTCAATGAGATCACATGACGCGCACCTTCTTTCAAAAATTGATTCGAATTACCACTGAGTTATTCACTTTTCTTATATATTTTTTTATTTCACGTAAAACTGTCGGTTAGCAACCTTCTGACAATATATCATATGTCAATATGTACATATTGAATTGTTACGAATTGTTGTGTATTATAATCTGTTTTGATCTATATCTTCCGAACTATTTAACATATTTTCACGAAATAAAGCTCAAACTGCAGTGCAGGCACATCTTTCATAGAGATCCCAAACCGGGATCCCTATGGTTGATATCAAGTACCTTATTCTTTACCATTTTTGGTACTACTTATGTGTTTTTATCAAAATAACGCACATTTCACTGCACACCCCTTCCCTGAAACACCACTTTGTTGCTTGCATATGACATCCGAAGTTCAAATATGTGTATTTTTACGTAACACAAAGAGAAAATACCCTAATTATAGAAAACGTTTATATTTTCCTGAAAACGAAATATTATCTTGTCTTCTGCAACGGTTAATTTTGCTGCACCCTGTATATATATTTCGATGTCAGAACAAAATATGCTGTTTTCACATTCTACACATCAGGATAGATACGAAAGGCACAAATTAGCAGAAAAATTATAAAATGATGAAGGTAGTAAGATATATCCTACATGACCGACTTTAACCTTTACCTTTTCGATGAGATCACGTGACGCACACCTTCTGTCAAAAATTGATTCGAATTACCACTGAGTTATTCACTTTTCTTATAATTTTCTTATTTCACGTAAAACTGTTGGTTGGCAACCTTCTGACAATATATCATATGTCGATACTTACATATTGAATTGTTACGAATTGTTGTGTATTACAATCGGTTTTGATCTATATCTTCCGAACTAATTAACATATTTTCACGAAATAAAGTTCAAACTGCAGTGCAGGCACATCTTTCATAGAGATCCCAAACCGGGATCCCTATGGTTGATATCAAGTACCTTATTCTTTACCATTTTTGGTACTACTTTTGTGTTTTTTTCAAAATAAAACTGCAAATCCCTTTCCTGACACACCACTATGTTGCTTGCATATGACACCCGAAGTTCAAATATGTGTACTTTTACGTAACGCAAAGAGAAAATACCCTAATTATAGAAAACGTTTATATTTTCCAGAAAACGAAATATTATCTCGTCTCATGCAGCGGTAAATTTTGCTGCACCCTGTATATGTATTTCGATGTCAGAACAAGATATGCTGTTTTCATATTCAACACATCAGGATAGATACGAAAGGCACAAATTAGCAGAAAAATTATAAAATGATGAAGTAAGCAAGATATATAATACATGAATGACTTTAACCCTTACCTTTTCAATGAGATCACATGACGCGCACCTTCTGTCAAAAATTGATTCGAATTACAAATCAGTTATTCACTTTTCTTATATTTTTTTTTATTTCACGTAAAACTGTCGGTTAGCAACCTTCTGACAATATATCATATGTCAATATGTACATATTGAATTGTTACGAATTGTTGCGTATTATAATCTGTTTTGATCTATATCTTCATAACTGTTTAACATATTTTCACGAAATAAACCTCAAACTGCAGTGCAGGCACATCTTTCATAGAGATCCCAAACCGGGATCCCTATGGTTGATATCAAGTACCTTATTCTTTACCATTTTTGGTACTACTTTTGTGTTTTTTTTTCAAAATAAAACTGCAAATCCCTTTCCTGACACACCACTATGTTGCTTGCATATGACACCCGAAGTTCAAATATGTGTACTTTTACGTAACGCAAAGAGAAAATACCCTAATTATAGAAAACGTTTATATTTTCCTGAAAACGAAATAATATCTTGTCTTCTGCAGCGGTTAATTTTGCTGCACCCTGTATATATATTTCGATGTCAGAACAAAATATGCTGTTTTCATATTCAACACATCAGGATAGATACGAAAGGCACAAATTAGGAGAAAAATTATAAAATGATGAAGTAAGCAAGATATATAATTCATGAAGGACTTTAACCCTTACCTTTTCAATGAGATCACATGACGCGCACCTTCTTTCAAAAATTGATTCGAATTACCAGTGAGTTATTCACTTTTCTTATATATTTTTTTATTTCACGTAAAACTGTCGGTTAGCAACCTTCTGACAATATATCATATGTCAATATGTACATATTGAATTGTTACCAATTGTTGTGTATTATAATCTGTTTTGATCTATATCTTCCGAACTATTTAACATATTTTCACGAAATAAAGCTCAAACTGCAGTGCAGGCACATCTTTCATAGAGATCCCAAACCGGGATCCCTATGGTTGATATCAAGTACCTTATTCTTTACCATTTTTGGTACTACTTTTGTGTTTTTATCAAAATAACGCATATTTCACTGCACACCCCTTCCCTGACACACCACTATGTTGCTTGCATATGACACCCGAAGTTAAAATATGTGTATTTTTACGTAACACAAAGAGAAAATACCCTAATTATAGAAAACGTTTATATTTTCCTGAAAACGAAATATTATCTTGTCTTCTTCAACGGTTAATTTTGCTGCACCCTGTATATATATTTCGATGTCAGAACAAAATATGCTGTTTTCACATTCTACACATCAGGACAGACACGAAAGTCACAAATTAGCAGAAAAATTAAAAAATGATGAAGGTAGTAAGATATATTCTACATGAACGACATTAACCCTTACCTTTTCGATGAGATCACGTGACGCACACCTTCTGTCAAAAATTGATTCGAATTACCACTGAGTTATTCACTTTTCTTATAATTTTCTTATTTCACGTAAAACTGTTGGTTGGCAACCTTCTGACAATATATCATATGTCGATCCTTACATATTGAATTGTTACGAATTGTTGTGTATTACAATCTGTTTTGATCTATATCTTCCGAACTAATTAACATATTATCACGAAATAAAGTTCAAACTGCAGTGCAGGCACATCTTTCATAGAGATCCCAAACTGGGATCCCTATGGTTGATATCAAGTACCTTATTCTTTACCATTTTTGGTACTACTTTTGTGTTTTTTTCAAAATAAAACTGCAAATCCCTTTCCTGACACACCACTATGTTGCTTGCATATGACACCCGAAGTTCAAATATGTGTACTTTTACGTAACGCAAAGAGAAAATACCCTAATTATAGAAAACGTTTATATTTTCCAGAAAACGAAATATTATCTTTTCTCATGCAGCGGTAAATTTTGCTGCACCCTGTATATATATTTCGATGTCAGAACAAAATATGCTGTTTTCATATTCAACACATCAGGATAGATACGAAAGGCACAAATTAGCAGAAAAATTATAAAATGATGAAGTAAGCAAGATATATAATACATGAATGACTTTAACCCTTACCTTTTCAATGAGATCACATGACGCGCACCTTCTGTCAAAAATTGATTCGAATTACAAATCAGTTATTCACTTTTCTTATATTTTTTTTATTTCACGTAAAACTATCGGTTAGCAACCTTCTGACAATATATCATATGTCAATATGTACATATTGAATTGTTACGAATTGTTGCGTATTATAATCTGTTTTCATCTATATCTTCATAACTGTTTAACATATTTTCACGAAATAAAGCTCAAACTGCAGTGCAGGCACATCTTTCATAGAGATCCCAAACCGGGATCCCTATGGTTGATATCAAGTACCTTATTCTTTACCATTTTTGGTACTACTTTTGTGTTTTTTTTTTTCAAAATAAAACTGCAAATCCCTTTCCTGACACACCACTATGTTGCTTGCATATGACACCCGAAGTTCAAATATGTGTACTTTTACGTAACGCAAAGAGAAAATACCCTAATTATAGAAAACGTTTATATTTTCCTGAAAACGAAATAATATCTTGTCTTCTGCAGCGGTTAATTTTGCTGCACCCTGTATATATATTTCGATGTCAGAACAAAATATGCTGTTTTCATATTCAACACATCAGGATAGATACGAAAGGCACAAATTAGGAGAAAAATTATAAAATGATGAAGTAAGCAAGATATATAATACATGAAGGACTTTAACCCTTACCTTTTCAATGAGATCATATGACGCGCACCTTCTTTCAAAAATTGATTCGAATTACCACTGAGTTATTCACTTTTCTTATATATTTTTCTATTTCACGTAAAACTGTCGGTTAGCAACCTTCTGACAATATATCATATGTCAATATGTACATATTGAATTGTTACGAATTCTTGTGTATTATAATCTGTTTTGATCTATATCTTCCGAACTATTTAACATATTTTCACGAAATAAAGCTCAAACTGCAGTGCAGGCACATCTTTCATAGAGATCCCAAACCGGGATCCCTATGGTTGATATCAAGTACCTTATTCTTTACCATTTTTGGTACTACTTTTGTGTTTTTATCAAAATAACGCATATTTCACTGCACACCCCTTCCCTGAAACACCACTATGTTGCTTGCATATGACATCCGAAGTTCAAATATGTGTATTTTTACGTAACACAAAGAGAAAATACCCTAATTATAGAAAACGTTTATATTTTCCTGAAAACGAAATATTATCTTGTCTTCTGCAACGGTTAATTTTGCTGCACCCTGTATATATATTTCGATGTCAGAACAAAATATGCTGTTTTCACATTCTACACATCAGGATAGATACGAAAGGCACAAATTAGCAGAAAAATTATAAAATGATGAAGGTAGTAAGATATATCCTACATGACCGACTTTAACCTTTACCTTTTCGATAAGATCACGTGACGCACACCTTCTGTCAAAAATTGATTCGAATTACCACTGAGTTATTCACTTTTCTTATAATTTTCTTATTTCACGTAAAACTGTTGGTTGGCAACCTTCTGACAATATATCATATGTCGATTCTTACATATTGAATTGTTACGAATTGTTGTGTATTACAATCTGTTTTGATCTATATCTTCCGAACTATTTAACATATTTTCACGAAATAAAGCTCAAACTGCAGTGCAGGCACATCTTTCATAGAGATCCCAAACCGGGATCCCTATGGTTGATATCAAGTACCTTATTCTTTACCATTTTTGGTACTACTTTTGTGTTTTTTTTCAAAATAAAACTGCAAATCCCTTTCCTGACACACCACTATGTTGCTTGCATATGACACCCGAAGTTCAAATATGTGTACTTTTACGTAACGCAAAGAGAAAATATCCTAATTATAGAAAACGTTTATATTTTCCAGAAAAGGAAATATTATCTTGTCTCATGCAGCGGTAAAATTTGCTGCACCCTGTATATATATTTCGATATCAGAACAAAATATGCTGTTTTGACATTCAACACATCAGGATAGATACGAAAGGCACAAATTAGCAGAAAAATTATAAAATGATGAAGTAAGCAAGATATATAATACATGAATGACTTTAACCCTTACCTTTTCAATGAGATCACATGACGCGCACCTTCTGTCAAAAATTGATTCGAATTACAAATCAGTTATTCACTTTTCTTATATTTTTTTTATTTCAGGTAAAACTGTCGGTTAGCAACCTTCTGACAATATATCATATGTCAATATGTACATATTGAATTGTTACGAATTGTTGTGTATTATAATCTGTTTTGATCTATTTCTTCCGAACTATTTAACATATTTTCACGAAATAAAGCTCAAACTGCAGTGCAGGCACATCTTTCATAGAGATCCCAAACCGGGATCCCTATGGTTGATATCAAGTACCTTATTCTTTACCATTTTTGGTACTACATTTGTGTTTTTTCAAAATAAAACTGCAAATCCCTTTCCTGACACACCACTATGTTGCTTGCATATGACACCCGAAGTTCAAATATGTGTACTTTTACGTAACGCAAAGAGAAAATACCCTAATTATAGAAAACGTTTATATTTTCCAGAAAAGGAAATATTATCTTGTCTTCTGCAGCGGTAAATTTTGCTGCACCCTGTATATATATTTCGATATCAGAACAAAATATGCTGTTTTCACATTCTACACATCAGGATAGATACGAAAGGCACAAATTAGCAGAAAAATTATAAAATGATGAAGTAAGCAAGATATATAATTCATGAAGGACTTTAACCCTTACCTTTTCAATGAGATCACATGACGCGCACCTTCTTTCAAAAATTGATTCGAATTACCACTGAGTTATTCACTTTTCTTATATATTTTTTTATTTCACGTAAAACTGTCGGTTAGCAACATTCTGACAATATATCATATGTCAATATGTACATATTGAATTGTTACGAATTGTTGTGTATTATAATCTGTTTTGATCTATATCTTCCGAACTATTTAACATATTTTCATGAAATAAAGCTCAAACTGCAGTGCAGGCACATCTTTCATAGAGATCCCAAACCGGGATCCCTATGGTTGATATCAAGTACCTTATTCTTTACCATTTTTGGTACTACTTTTGTGTTTTTTCAAAATAAAACTGCAAATCCCTTTCCTGACACACCACTATGTTGCTTGCATATGACACCCGAAGTTCAAATATGTGTACTTTTACGTAACGCAAAGAGAAAATACCCTAATTATAGAAAACGTTTATATTTTCCTGAAAACGAAATATTATCTTGTCTTTTGCAGCGGTTAATTTTGCTGCACCCTGTATATATATTTCGATGTCAGAACAAAATATGCTGTTTTCACATTCTACACATCAGGATAGACACGAAAGGCACAAATTAGCAGAAAAATTATAAAATGATGAAGTAAGCAAGATATTTTCTACATGAACGACTTTAACCCTTACCTTTTCGATGAGATCACGTGACGCACACCTTCTGTCAAAAATTGATTCGAATTACCACTGAGTTATTCACTTTTCTTATAATTTTCTTATTTCACGTAAAACTGTTGGTTGGCAACCTTCTGACAATATATCATATGTCGATACTTTCATATTGAATTGTTACGAATTGTTGTGTATTACAATCTGTTTTGATCTATATCTTCCGAACTATTTAACATATTTTCACGAAATAAAGCTCAAACTGCAGTGCAGGCACGTCTTTCATAGAGATCCCAAACGGGGATCCCTATGGTTGATATCAAGTACCTTATTCTTTACCATTTTTGGTACTACTTATGTGTTTTTATCAAAATAACGCATATTTCACTGCACACCCCTTCCCTGAAACACCACTATGTTGCTTGCATATGACATCCGAAGTTCAAATATGTGTATTTTTACGTAACACAAAGAGAAAATACCCTAATTATAGAAAATGTTTATATTTTCCTGAAAACGAAATATTATCTTGTCTTCTGCAACGGTTAATTTTGCTGCACCCTGTATATATATTTCGATGTCAGAACAAAATATGCTGTTTTCACATTCTACACATCAGGATAGATACGAAAGGCACAAATTAGCAGAAAAATTATAAAATGATGAAGGTAGTAAGATATATCCTACATGACCGACTTTAACCTTTACCTTTTCGATGAGATCACGTGACGCACACCTTCTGTCAAAAATTGATTCGAATTACCACTGAGTTATTCACTTTTCTTTTAATTTTCTTATTTCACGTAAAACTATTGGTTGGCAACCTTCTGACAATATATCATATGTCAATAGTTACATATTGAATTGTTACGAATTGTTGTGTATTATAATCTGTTTTGATATCTATCTTCATAACTATTTAACATATTTTCACGAAATTCAGCTCAAACTGCAGTGCAGGCACATCTTTCATAGACACCCCAAACCGGAATCCCTATGGTTGATATCAAGTACCTTATTCTTTACCATTTTTGGTACTACTTTTGTGTTTTTTTCAAAATAACGCATATTTCACTGCACACCCCTTCCCTGACACACCACTATGTTGCTTGCATATGACACGCGAAGTTAAAGTATGTGTATTTTTACGTAACACAAAGAGAAAATACCCTAATTATAGAAAACGTTTATATTTTCCTGAAAACGAAATATTATCTTGTCTTCTGCAACAGTTAATTTTGCTGCACCCTGTATATATATTTCGATGTCAGAACAAAATATGCTGTTTTCACATTCTACACATCAGGATAGACACGGAAGGCACAAATTAGCAGAAAAATTATAAAATGATGAAGTAAGCAAGATATATAATACATGAAGGACTTTAACCCTTACCTTTTCAATGAGATCACATGACGCGCACCTTCTTTCAAAAATTGATTCGAATTACCACTGAGTTATTCACTTTTCTTATATATTTTTTTATTTCACGTAAAACTGTCGGTTAGCAACCTTCTGACAATATATCATATGTCAATATGTACATATTGAATTGTTACGAATTGTTGTGTATTATAATCTGTTTTGATCTATATCTTCCGAACTATTTAACATATTTTCACGAAATAAAGCTCAAACTGCAGAGCAGGCACATCTTTCATAGAGATCCCAAACCGGGATCCCTATGGTTGATATCAAGTACCTTATTCTTTACCATTTTTGGTACTACTTTTGTGTTTTTTTCAAAATAAAACTGCAAATCCCTTTCCTGACACACCACTATGTTGCTTGCATATGACACCCGAAGTTCAAATATGTGTACTTTTACGTAACGCAAAGAGAAAATACCCTAATTATAGAAAACGTTTATATTTTCCAGAAAACGAAATATTATCTTGTCTCATGCAGCGGTAAATTTTGCTGCACCCTGTATATATATTTCGATGTCAGAACAAAATATGCTGTTTTCATATTCAACACATCAGGATAGATACGAAAGGCACAAATTAGCAGAAAAATTATAAAATGATGAATTAAGCAAGATATATAATACATGAATGACTTTAACCCTTACCTTTTCAATGAGATCACATGACGCGCACCTTCTGTCAAAAATTGATTCGAATTACAAATCAGTTATTCACTTTTCTTATATTTTTTTATTTCACGTAAAACTGTCGGTTAGCAACCTTCTGACAATATATCATATGTCAATATGTACATATTGAATTGTTACGAATTGTTGCGTACTATAATCTGTTTTGATCTATTTCTTCATAATTGTTTAACATATTTTCACGAAATAAAGCTCAAACTGCAGTGCAGGCACATCTTTCATAGAGATCCCAAACCGGGATCCCTATGGTTGATATCAAGTACCTTATTCTTTACCATTTTTGGTACTACTTTTGTGTTTTTTTTTTCAAAATAACGCATATTTCACTGCAAACCCCTTACTTGACACACCACTATGTTGCTTGCATATGACACCCGAAGTTAAAATATGTGTACTTTTACGTAACGCAAAGAGAAAATACCCTAATTATAGAAAACGTTTATATTTTCCTGAAAACGAAATATTATCTTGTCTTCTGCAGCGGTTAATTTTGCTGCACCCTGTATATATATTTCGATGTCAGAACAAAATATGCTGTTTTCATATTCAACACATCAGGATAGATACGAAAGGCACAAATTAGCAGAAAAATTATAAAATGATGAAGTAAGCAAGATATATAATTCATGAAGGACTTTAACCCTTACCTTTTCAATGAGATCACATGACGCGCACCTTCTTTCAAAAATTGATTCGAATTACCACTGAGTTATTCACTTTTCTTATATATTTTTTTATTTCACGTAAAACTGTCGGTTAGCAACCTTCTGACAATATATCATATGTCAATATGTACATATTGAATTGTTACGAATTGTTGTGTATTATAATCTGTTTTGATCTATATCTTCCGAACTATTTAACATATTTTCACGAAATAAAGCTCAAACTGCAGTGCAGGCACATCTTTCATAGAGATCCCAAACCGGGATCCCTATGGTTGATATCAAGTACCTTATTCTTTACCATTTTTGGTACTACTTTTGTGTTTTTTCAAAATAAAACTGCAAATCCCTTTCCTGACACACCACTATGTTGCTTGCATATGACACCCGAAGTTCAAATATGTGTACTTTTACGTAACGCAAAGAGAAAATACCCTAATTATTGAAAACGTTTATATTTTCCTGAAAACGAAATATTATCTTGTCTTTTGCGGCGGTTAATTTTGCTGCACCCTGTATATATATTTCGATGTCAGAACAAAATATGCTGTTTTCACATTCTACACATCAGGATAGACACGAAAGGCACAAATTAGCAGAAAAATTATAAAATGATGAAGGTAGTAAGATATATTCTACATGAACGACTTTAACCCTTACCTTTTCGATGAGATCACGTGACGCACACCTTCTGTCAAAAATTGATTCGAATTACCACTGAGTTATTCACTTTTCTTATAATTTTCTTATTTCACGTAAAACTGTTGGTTGGCAACCTTCTGACAATATATCATATGTCGATACTTTCATATTGAATTGTTACGAATTGTTGTGTATTACAATCTGTTTTGATCTATATCTTCCGAACTATTTAACATATTTTCACGAAATAAAGCTCAAACTGCAGTGCAGGCACATCTTTCATAGAGATCCCAAACCGGGATCCCTATGGTTGATATCAAGTACCTTATTCTTTACCATTTTTGGTACTACTTATGTGTTTTTATCAAAATAACGCATATTTCACTGCACACCCCTTCCCTGAAACACCACTATGTTGCTTGCATATGACATCCGAAGTTCAAATATGTGTATTTTTACGTAACACAAAGAGAAAATACCCTAATTATAGAAAACGTTTATATTTTCCTGAAAACGAAATATTATCTTGTCTTCTGCAACGGTTAATTTTGCTGCACCCTGTATATATATTTCGATGTCAGAACAAAATATGCTGTTTTCACATTCTACACATCAGGATAGATACGAAAGGCACAAATTAGCAGAAAAATTATAAAATGATGAAGGTAGTAAGATATATCCTACATGACCGACTTTAACCTTTACCTTTTCGATGAGATCACGTGACGCACACCTTCTGTCAAAAATTGATTCGAATTACCACTGAGTTATTCACTTTTCTTTTAATTTTCTTATTTCACGTAAAACTATTGGTTGGCAAACTTCTGACAATATATCATATGTCAATAGTTACATATTGAATTGTTACGAATTGTTGTGTATTATAATCTGTTTTGGTATCTATCTTCATAACTATTTAACATATTTTCACGAAATTCAGCTCAAACTGCAGTGCAGGCACATCTTTCATAGACACCCCAAACCGGAATCCCTATGGTTGATATCAAGTACCTTATTCTTTACCATTTTTGGTACTACTTTTGTGTTTTTTTCAAAATAACGCATATTTCACTGCACACCCCTTCCATGACACACCACTATGTTGCTTGCATATGACACCCGAAGTTAAAGTATGTGTATTTTTACGTAACACAAAGAGAGAATACCCTAATTATAGAAAACGTTTATATTTTCCTGAAAACGAAATATTATCTTGTCTTCTGCAACGGTTAATTTTGCTGCACCCTGTATATATATTTCGATGTCAGAACAAAATATGCTGTTTTCACATTCTACACATCAGGATAGACACGGAAGGCACAAATTAGCAGAAAAATTATAAAATGATGAAGTAAGCAAGATATATAATACATGAAGGACTTTAACCCTTACCTTTTCAATGAGATCACATGACGCGCACCTTCTTTCAAAAATTGATTCGAATTACCACTGAGTTATTCACTTTTCTTATATATTTTTTTATTTCACGTAAAACTGTCGGTTAGCAACCTTCTGACAATATATCATATGTCAATATGTACATATTGAATTGTTACGAATTGTTGTGTATTATAATCTGTTTTGATCTATATCTTCCGAACTATTTAACATATTTTCACGAAATAAAGCTCAAACTGCAGTGCAGGCACATCTTTCATAGAGATCCCAAACGGGGATCCCTATGGTTGATATCAAGTACCTTATTCTTTACCATTTTTGGTACTACTTATGTGTTTTTATCAAAATAACGCATATTTCACTGCACACCCCTTCCCTGAAACACCACTATGTTGCTTGCATATGACATCCGAAGTTCAAATATGTGTATTTTTACGTAACACAAAGAGAAAATACCCTAATTATAGAAAACGTTTATATTTTCCTGAAAACGAAATATTATCTTGTCTTCTGCAACGGTTAATTTTGCTGCAACCTGTATATATATTTCGATGTCAGAACAAAATATGCTGTTTTCACATTCTACACATCAGGATAGATACGAAAGGCACAAATTAGCAGAAAAATTATAAAATGATGAAGGTAGTAAGATATATCCTACATGACCGACTTTAACCTTTACCTTTTCGATGAGATCACGTGACGCACACCTTCTGTCAAAAATTGATTCGATATACCACTGAGTTATTCACTTTTCTTTTAATTTTCTTATTTCACGTAAAACTATTGGTTGGCAACCTTCTGACAATATATCATATGTTAATAGTTACATATTGAATTGTTACGAATTGTTGTGTATTATAATCTGTTTTGGTATCTATCTTCATAACTATTTAACATATTTTCACGAAATTCAGCTCAAACTGCAGTGCAGGCACATCTTTCATAGACACCCCAAACCGGAATCCCTATGGTTGATATCAAGTACCTTATTCTTTACCATTTTTGGTACTACTTTTGTGTTTTTTTTTTCAAAATAAAACTGCAAATTCCTTTCCTGACACACCACTATGTTGCTTGCATAGGACACCCGAAGTTCAAATATGTGTACTTTTACGTAACGCAAAGAGAAAATACCCTAATTATAGAAAACGTTTATATTTTCCAGAAAAGGAAATATTATCTTGTCTCATGCAGCGGTAAATTTTGCTGCACCCTGTATATATATTTCGATATCAGAGCAAAATATGCTGTTTTGACATTCAACACATCAGGATAGATACGAAAGGCACAAATTAGCAGAAAAATTATAAAATGATGAAGTAAGCAAGATATATAATACATGAATGACTTTAACCCTTACCTTTTCAATGAGATCACATGACGCGCACCTTCTGTCAAAAATTGATTCGAATTACAAATCAGTTATTCACTTTTCTTATATTTTTTTTATTTCGCGTAAAACTGTCGGTTAGCAACCTTCTGACAATATATCATATGTCAATATGTACATATTGAATTGTTACGAATTGTTGTGTATTATAATCTGTTTTGATCTATATCTTCCGAACTATTTAACATATTTTCACGAAATAAAGCTCAAACTGCAGTGCAGGCACATCTTTCATAGAGATCCCAAACCGGGATCCCTATGGTTGATATCAAGTACCTTATTCTTTACCA
The DNA here is from genome assembly GCF_964235325.1 of Thermobia domestica. Lineage (NCBI taxonomy): Eukaryota > Metazoa > Arthropoda > Insecta > Zygentoma > Lepismatidae > Thermobia > Thermobia domestica. Next base: position 9,719 of record NW_027656121.1, on the reverse strand, counting down.
TTTTTGGTACTACTTTTGTGTTTTTTCAAAATAAAACTGCAAATCCCTTTCCTGACACACCACTATGTTGCTTGCATATGACACCCGAAGTTCAAATATGTGTCCTTTTACGTAACGCAAAGAGAAAATACCCTAATTATAGAAAACGTTTATATTTTCCAGAAAAGGAAATATTATCTTGTCTTCTGCAACGGTAAATTTTCCTGCACCCTGTATATATATTTCGATATCAGAACAAAATATGCTGTTTTCACATTCTACACATCAGGATAGATACGAAAGGCACAAATTAGCAGAAAAATTATAAAATGATGAAGTAAGCAAGATATATAATTCATGAAGGACTTTAACCCTTACCTTTTCAATGAGATCACATGACGCGCACCTTCTTTCAAAAATTGATTCGAATTACCACTGAGTTATTCACTTTTCTTATATATTTTTTTATTTCACGTAAAACTGTCGGTTAGCAACCTTCTGACAATATATCATATGTCAATATGTACATATTGAATTGTTAAGAATTGTTGTGTATTATAATCTGTTTTGATCTATATCTTCCGAACTATTTAACATATTTTCACGAAATAAAGCTCAAACTGCAGTGCAGGCACATCTTTCATAGAGATCCCAAACCGGGATCCCTATGGTTGATATCAAGTACCTTATTCTTTACCATTTTTGGTACTACTTTTGTGTTTTTTCAAAATAAAACTGCAAATCCCTTTCCTGACACACCACTATGTTGCTTGCATATGACACCCGAAGTTCAAATATGTGTACTTTTACGTAACGCAAAGAGAAAATACCCTAATTATAGAAAACGTTTATATTTTCCTGAAAACGAAATATTATCTTGTCTTTTGCAGCTTTTAATTTTGCTGCACCCTGTATATATATTTCGATGTCAGAACAAAATATGCTGTTTTCACATTCTACACATCAGGATAGACACGGAAGGCACAAATTAGCAGCAAAATTATAAAATGATGAAGTAAGCAAGATATATAATACATGAAGGACTTTAACCCTTACCTTTTCAATGAGATCACATGACGCGCACCTTCTTTCAAAAATTGATTCGAATTACCACTGAGTTATTCACTTTTCTTATATATTTTTTTATTTCACGTAAAACTGTCGGTTAGCAACCTTCTGACAATATATCATATGTCAATATGTACATATTGAATTGTTAAGAATTGTTGTGTATTATAATTTGTTTTGATCTATATCTTCCGAACTATTTAACATATTTTCACGAAATAAAGCTCAAACTGCAGTGCAGGCACATCTTTCATAGAGATCCCAAACGGGGATCCCTATGGTTGATATCAAGTACCTTATTCTTTACCATTTTTGGTACTACTTATGTGTTTTTATCAAAATAACGCATATTTCACTGCACACCCCTTCCCTGAAACACCACTATGTTGCTTGCATATGACATCCGAAGTTCAAATATGTGTATTTTTACGTAACACAAAGAGAAAATACCCTAATTATAGAAAACGTTTATATTTTCCTGAAAACGAAATATTATCTTGTCTTCTGCAACGGTTAATTTTGCTGCACCCTGTATATATATTTCGATGTCAGAACAAAATATGCTGTTTTCACATTCTACACATCAGGATAGATACGAAAGGCACAAATTAGCAGAAAAATTATAAAATGATGAAGGTAGTAAGATATATCCTACATGACCGACTTTAACCTTTACCTTTTCGATGAGATCACGTGACGCACACCTTCTGTCAAAAATTGATTCGAAATACCACTGAGTTATTCACTTTTCTTTTAATTTTCTTATTTCACGTAAAACTATTGGTTGGCAACCTTCTGACAATATATCATATGTCAATAGTTACATATTGAATTGTTACGAATTGTTGTGTATTATAATCTGTTTTGGTATCTATCTTCATAACTATTTAACATATTTTCACGAAATTCAGCTCAAACTGCAGTGCAGGCACATCTTTCATAGACACCCCAAACCGGAATCCCTATGGTTGATATCAAGTACCTTATTCTTTACCATTTTTGGTACTACTTTTGTGTTTTTTTTTCAAAATAAAACTGCAAATCCCTTTCCTGACACACCACTATGTTGCTTGCATATGACACCCGAAGTTCAAATATGTGTACTTTTACGTAACGCAAAGAGAAAATACCCTAATTATAGAAAACGTTTATATTTTCCAGAAAAGGAAATATTATCTTGTCTCATGCAGCGGTAAATTTTGCTGCACCCTGTATATATATTTCGATATCAGAACAAAATATGCTGTTTTGACATTCAACACATCAGGATAGATACGAAAGGCACAAATTAGCAGAAAAATTATAAAATGATGAAGTAAGCAAGATATATAATACATGAATGACTTTAACCCTTACCTTTTCAATGAGATCACATGACGCGCACCTTCTGTCAAAAATTGATTCGAATTACAAATCAGTTATTCACTTTTCTTATATTTTTTTTATTTCGCGTAAAACTGTCGGTTAGCAACCTTCTGACAATATATCATATGTCAATATGTACATATTGAATTGTTACGAATTGTTGCGTATTATAATCTGTTTTGATCTATATCTTCATAACTGTTTAACATATTTTCACGAAATAAAGCTCAAACTGCAGTGCAGGCACATCTTTCATAGAGATCCCAAACCGGGATCAATATGGTTGATATCAAGTACCTTATTCTTTACCATTTTTGGTACTACTTTTGTGTTTTTTTCAAAATAACGCATATTTCACTGCAAACCCCTTACTTGACACACCACTATGTTGCTTGCATATGACACCCGAAGTTAAAATATGTGTACTTTTACGTAACGCAAAGAGAAAATACCCTAATTATAGAAAACGTTTATATTTTCCTGAAAACGAAATATTATCTTGTCTTCTGCAGCGGTTAATTTTGCTGCACCCTGTATATATATTTCGATGTCAGAACAAAATATGCTGTTTTCATATTCAACACATCAGGATAGATACGAAAGGCACAAATTAGGAGAAAAATTATAAAATGATGAAGTAAGCAAGATATATAATACATGAAGGACTTTAACCCTTACCTTTTCAATGAGATCACATGACGCGCACCTTCTTTCAAAAATTGATTCGAATTACCACTGAGTTATTCACTTTTCTTATATATTTTTTTATTTCACGTAAAACTGTCGGTTAGCAACCTTCTGACAATATATCATATGTCAATATGTACATATTGAATTGTTACGAATTGTTGTGTATTATAATCTGTTTTGATCTATATCTTCCGAACTATTTAACATATTTTCACGAAATAAAGCTCAAACTGCAGTGCAGGCACATCTTTCATAGAGATCCCAAACCGGGATCCCTATGGTTGATATCAAGTACCTTATTCTTTACCATTTTTGGTACTACTTTTGTGTTTTTATCAAAATAACGCATATTTCACTGCACACCCCTTCCCTGAAACACCACTATGTTGCTTGCATATGACATCCGAATTTCAAATATGTGTATTTTTACGTAACACAAAGAGAAAATACCCTAATTATAGAAAACGTCTATATTTTCCTGAAAACGAAATATTATCTTGTCTTCTGCAACGGTTAATTTTGCTGCACCCTGTATATATATTTCGATGTCAGAACAAAATATGCTGTTTTCACATTCTACACATCAGGATAGATACGAAAGGCACAAATTAGCAGAAAAATTACAAAATGATGAAGGTAGTAAGATATATCCTACATGACCGACTTTAACCTTTACCTTTTCGATGAGATCACGTGACGCACACCTTCTGTCAAAAATTGATTCGAATTACCACTGAGTTATTCACATTTCTTATAATTTTCTTATTTCACGTAAAACTATTGGTTGGCAACCTTCTGACAATATATCATATGTCAATATGTACATATTGAATTGTTACGAATTGTTGTGTATTATAATCTGTTTTGATCTATATCTTCCGAACTATTTAACATATTTTCACGAAATAAAGCTCAAACTGCAGTGCAGGAACATCTTTCATAGAGATCCCAAACCGGGATCCCTATGGTTGATATCAAGTACCTTATTCTTTACCATTTTTGGTACTACTTTTGTGTTTTTTCAAAATAAAACTGCAAATCCCTTTCCTGACACACCACTATGTTGCTTGCATATGACACCCGAAGTTCAAATATGTGTACTTTTACGTAACGCAAAGAGAAAATACCCTAATTATAGAAAACGTTTATATTTTCCTGAAAACGAAATATTATCTTGTCTTTTGCAGCGGTTAATTTTGCTGCACCCTGTATATATATTTCGATGTCAGAACAAAATATGCTGTTTTCACATTCTACACATCAGGATAGACACGAAAGGCACAAATTAGCAGAAAAATTATAAAATGATGAAGGTAGTAAGATATATTCTACATGAACGACTTTACCCCTTACCTTTTCGATGAGATCACGTGACGCACACCTTCTGTCAAAAATTGATTCGAATTACCACTGAGTTATTCACTTTTCTTATAATTTTCTTATTTCACGTAAAACTGTTGGTTGGCAACTTTCTGACAATATATCATATGTCGATACTTTCATATTGAATTGTTACGAATTGTTGTGTATTACAATCTGTTTTGATCTATATCTTCTGAACTATTTAACATATTTTCACCAAATAAAGCTCAAACTGCAGAGCAGGCACGTCTTTCATAGAGATCCCAAACCGGGATCCCTATGGTTGATATCAAGTACCTTATTCTTTACCATTTTTGGTACTACTTATGTGTTTTTATCAAAATAACGCATATTTCACTGCACAAACCTTCCCTGAAACACCACTATGTTGCTTGCATATGACATCCGAAGTTCAAATATGTGTATTTTTACGTAACACAAAGAGAAAATACCCTAATTATAGAAAACGTTTATATTTTCCTGAAAACGAAATATTATCTTGTCTTCTGCAACGGTTAATTTTGCTGCACCCTGTATATATATTTCGATGTCAGAACAAAATATGCTGTTTTCACATTCTACACATCAGGATAGATACGAAAGGCACGAATTAGCAGAAAAATTATAAAATGATGAAGGTAGTAAGATATATCCTACATGACCGACTTTAACCTTTACCTTTTCGATGAGATCACGTGACGCACACCTTCTGTCAAAAATTGATTCGAATTACCACTGAGTTATTCACTTTTCTTTTAATTTTCTTATTTCACGTAAAACTATTGGTTGGCAACCTTCTGACAATATATCATATGTCAATAGTTACATATTGAATTGTTACGAATTGTTGTGTATTATAATCTGTTTTGGTATCTATCTTCATAACTATTTAACATATTTTCACGAAATTCAGCTCAAACTGCAGTGCAGGCACATCTTTCATAGACACCCCAAACCGGAATCCCTATGGTTGATATCAAGTACCTTATTCTTTACCATTTTTGGTACTACTTTTGTGTTTTTTCAAAATAAAACTGCAAATCCCTTTCCTGACACACCACTATGTTGCTTGCATATGACACCCGAAGTTCAAATATGTGTACTTTTACGTAACGCAAAGAGAAAATACCCTAATTATAGAAAACGTTTATATTTTCCTGAAAACGAAATATTATCTTGTCTTCTGCAACGGTTAATTTTGCTGCACCCTGTATATATATTTCGATGTCAGAACAAAATATGCTGTTTTCACATTCTACACATCAGGATAGACACGGAAGGCACAAATTAGCAGAAAAATTATAAAATGATGAAGTAAGCAAGATATATAATACATGAAGGACTTTAACCCTTACCTTTTCAATGAGATCACATGACGCGCACCTTCTTTCAAAAATTGATTCGAATTACCACTGAGTTATTCACTTTTCTTATATATTTTTTTATTTCACGTAAAACTGTCGGTTAGCAACCTTCTGACAATATATCATATGTCAATATGTACATATTGAATTGTTAAGAATTGTTGTGTATTATAATCTGTTTTGATCTATATCTTCCGAACTATTTAACATATTTTCACGAAATAAAGCTCAAACTGCAGTGCAGGCACATCTTTCATAGAGATCCCAAACCGGGATCCCTATGGTTGATATCAAGTACCTTATTCTTTACCATTTTTGGTACTACTTATGTGTTTTTTTCAAAATAACGCATATTTCACTGCACACCCCTTCCCTGAAACACCACTATGTTGCTTGCATATGACATCCGAAGTTCAAATATGTGTATTTTTACGTAACACAAAGAGAAAATACCCTAATTATAGAAAACGTTTATATTTTCCTGAAAACGAAATATTATCTTGTCTTCTGCAACGGTTAATTTTGCTGCACCCTGTATATATATTTCGATGTCAGAACAAAATATGCTGTTTTCACATTCTACACATCAGGATAGATACGAAAGGCACGAATTAGCAGAAAAATTATAAAATGATGAAGGTAGTAAGATATATCCTACATGACCGACTTTAACCTTTACCTTTTCGATGAGATCACGTGACGCACACCTTCTGTCAAAAATTGATTCGAAATACCACTGAGTTATTCACTTTTCTTTTAATTTTCTTATTTCACGTAAAACTATTGGTTGGCAACCTTCTGACAATATATCATATGTCAATAGTTACATATTGAATTGTTACGAATTGTTGTGTATTATAATCTGTTTTGGTATCTATCTTCATAACTATTTAACATATTTTCACGAAATTCAGCTCAAACTGCAGTGCAGGCACATCTTTCATAGACACCCCAAACCGGAATCCCTATGGTTGATATCAAGTACCTTATTCTTTACCATTTTTGGTACTACTTTTGTTTTTTTTTTTCAAAATAAAACTGCAAATCCCTTTCCTGACACACCACTATGTTGCTTGCATATGACACCCGAAGTTCAAATATGTGTACTTTTACGTAACGCAAAGAGAAAATACCCTAATTATAGAAAACGTTTATATTTTCCAGAAAAGGAAATATTATCTTGTCTCATGCAGCGGTAAATTTTGCTGCACCCTGTATATATATTTCGATATCAGAACAAAATATGCTGTTTTGACATTCAACACATCAGGATAGATACGAAAGGCACAAATTAGCAGAAAAATTATAAAATGATGAAGTAAGCAAGATATATAATACATGAATGACTTTAACCCTTACCTTTTCAATGAGATCACATGACGCGCACCTTCTGTCAAAAATTGATTCGAATTACAAATCAGTTATTCACTTTTCTTATATTTTTTTTATTTCGCGTAAAACTGTCGGTTAGCAACCTTCTGACAATATATCATATGTCAATATGTACATATTGAATTGTTACGAATTGTTGCGTATTATAATCTGTTTTGATCTATATCTTCATAACTGTTTAACATATTTTCACGAAATAAAGCTCAAACTGCAGTGCAGGCACATCTTTCATAGATATCCCAAACCGGGATCCCTATGGTTGATATCAAGTACCTTATTCTTTACCATTTTTGGTACTACTTTTGTGTTTTTTTCAAAATAACGCATATTTCACTGCAAACCCCTTACTTGACACACCACTATGTTGCTTGCATATGACACCCGAAGTTAAAATATGTGTACTTTTACGTAACGCAAAGAGAAAATACCCTAATTATAGAAAACGTTTATATTTTCCTGAAAACGAAATATTATCTTGTCTTCTGCAGCGGTTAATTTTGCTGCACCCTGTATATATATTTTGATGTCAGAACAAAATATGCTGTTTTCATATTCAACACATCAGGATAGATACGAAAGGCACGAATTAGCAGAAAAATTACAAAATGATGAAGGTAGTAAGATATATCCTACATGACCGACTTTAACCTTTACCTTTTCGATGAGATCACGTGACGCACACCTTCTGTCAAAAATTGATTCGAATTACCACTGAGTTATTCACATTTCTTATAATTTTCTTATTTCACGTAAAACTATTGGTTGGCAACCTTCTGACAATATATCATATGTCAATATGTACATATTGAATTGTTACGAATTGTTGTGTATTATAATCTGTTTTGATCTATATCTTCCGAACTATTTAACATATTTTCACGAAATAAAGCTCAAACTGCAGTGCAGGAACATCTTTCATAGAGATCTCAAACCGGGATCCCTATGGTTGATATCAAGTACCTTATTCTTTACCATTTTTGGTACTACTTTTGTGTTTTTTTCAAAATAAAACTGCAAATCCCTTCCCTGACACACCACTATGTTGCTTGCATATGACACCCGAAGTTCAAATATGTGTACTTTTACGTAACGCAAAGAGAAAATACCCTAATTATATAAAACGTTTATATTTTCCTGAAAACGAAATATTATCTTGTCTTCTGCAACGGTTAATTTTGCTGCACCTTGTATATATATTTCGATGTCAGAACAAAATATGCTGTTTTCATATTCAACACATCAGGATAGATACGAAAGGCACAAATTAGGAGAAAAATTATAAAATGATGAAGTAAGCAAGATATATAATACATGAACGACCTTAAACCTTACCTTTTCAATGAGATCACATGACGCGCACCTTCGGTCAAAAATTGATTCCAATTACCACTCAGTTATTCACTTTTCTTATATTTTTTTATTTCACGTAAAACTGTCGGTTAGCAACCTTCTAACAATATATCATATGTCAATATGTACATATTGAATTGTTACGAATTGTTGTGTATTATAATCTAATTTGATCTATATCTTCCGAACCATTTAACATATTTTCACGATATAAAGCTCAAACTGCTGTGCAGGCACATCTTTCATAGAGATCCCAAACCGGGATCCCTATGGTTGATATCAAGTACCTTATTCTTTACCATTTTTGGTACTACTTATGTGTTTTTTATCAAAATAACGCATATTTCACTGCACACCCCTTCCCTGAAACACCACTATGTTGCTTGCATATGACATCCGAAGTTCAAATATGTGTATTTTTACGTAACACAAAGAGAAAATACCCTATTTATAGAAAACGTTTATATTTTCCTGAAAACGAAATATTATCTTGTCTTCTACAACGGTTAATTTTGCTGCACCCTGTATATATATTTCGATGTCAGAACAAAATATGCTGTTTTCACATTCTACACATCAGGATAGATACGAAAGGCACAAATTAGCAGAAAAATTATAAAATGATAAAGGTAGTAAAATATATCCTACATGACCGACTTTAACCTTTACCTTTTCGATGAGATCACGTGACGCACACCTTCTGTCAAAAATTGATTCGAAATACCACTGAGTTATTCACTTTTCTTACAATTTTCTTATTTCACGTAAAACTATTGGTTGGCAACCTTCTGACAATATATCATATGTCAATATGTTACATATTGAATTGTTACGAATTGTTGTGTATTATAATCTGTTTTGGTATCTATCTTCATAACTATTTAACATATCTTCACGAAATTCAGCTCAAACTGCAGTGCAGGCACATCTTTCATAGAGATCCCAAACCGGGATCCCTATGGTTGATATCAAATACCTTATTCTTTACCATTTTTGGTACTACTTTTGTGTTTTTATCAAAATAACGCATATTTCACTGCACACCCCTTCCCTGACACACCACTATGTTGCTTGCATATGACACCCGAAGTTAAAATATGTGTATTTTTACGTAACACAAAGAGAAAATACCCTAATTATAGAAAACGT